>NW_027498837.1:0-127670 GCF_021521415.1 Bidens hawaiensis | reverse complement strand
GGATTCCGAGCATTTCCATGTATAAAACATTGATTTTGGGCGAAAAATCATAAAAATCGTCAAAATCCCGTAGGTTTCTCCGTCATCCGGCTTGAAGGAGTCGAATAGGTCTATTCGGTCGAATAGACCAATCGAACCTAACCATTCGGTCGAACCATCTCCTATTCGGTCGAACAAGAGACCATTCGGTCGAACCAGTGGGCAAACGAACAGACTAACCGAATCAGAATATACATTCGACCGAATACGATTGTATTCGACCGAATGTACATCCTACTCGACCGAACGAGTCCTCAATCGACTGAACTTGTTCTTCCCAGCCCCTTTTGACCGGACCAGTACCATATTCGACCGAACAAGTAGCTGATTCGATCGAACCCTGCCCTTATTCGACCGAATGTGCCAGAATCAGCTTGTTTTCAACTTTAAAACTTGGTTTTTGCTCGAGGTCGCGTAGGCTTATACTCTTAGACTTAAAGCGTGTTGTTAACCTATTATGTCCTTGTCTAGACTTAGAGGATCGACGTTTGGTAGCACTCGACCACCCTAGCAACCATACTTAGCCAACAAGGTGAGTTCATAGCCCCCTTTTCTTTTAAGCTTTTCAAATCATTGGGATGGAAACATGGTAACTGTACACGTTTTGACAAAACTCATTTATTCAAACATTCTTTATCATAGACATTCTTGGCAAATCTTTTGCAAACAATGAATATTGGGGAAAACAAGTAATCATGGCAGGTTACTCATACCTTAACTTTCTCGGAAGTTGTGTATGTCTAATCAGTTATTCAGGAGTAAACATGGGAATCATTGATCGCTTAGGGAACATTGGACTTTGGAAATCAAAGTCATATGCCCGTTATATATTATCATGAAAACACATCATTCATTGGACAGTCTAGTGGTCGTGTGAACATAGGCAGTATAGGTCATACTAGTGCATATGTTTGGTCTCCAAGTGGTCGATTGGTAGACAGGCCGTCACTAGATGTGGGATTCTAAAGTGTTCGATTTAGAATACACGTGACCTATGGGGTTCTTAAAGTGTTCGATTAAGAATCCGAAGGATTTCCTAAGTGATCGATTAGGAATCCAAGAGATACTAAAGTGGACGCTTTAGAATTCTCTCATGGTATCCAAAGTGATCGATTTGGGTTACCATCATGGAAATCAAGTAGCATCGTGTGGTCTTGTGTGGGTTGATGTCAGGTCTCGTGTGATCATTATGCATTATCACCATTATCATCAAGACATGGTTACATATGATTCTTTGGTATCTTTATACATATATCCTTGATATCATTACACCTGTACGCATGGGAACAATACATGGGATCATTATACATAACTCTTGCAGTCTTGGTTGAGTTGATAAGCATACCCACGCATAGTGGGATATGTTGTAGGAGTGGTGGGTTAGCCAATGGTACACCCTATACATAAACCCCTACAACTTAGCCTATTATGCTTGTGTAGGGCTTATCACTACATTATTAGTTGACCTATCTTTATACCTTGGATTTATAAATATAAATAAGCTTAGCAGAGTGGGTTGTAGGAGTGGGGGGGGGGGTTAGCCGATGGTACACCCTATGTATAAACCCCTACAACCTAGTCTGGTACGCTTGTCTTGTCTTACAAACCTTTTCAAAACCGGGCTTTATACCCAAGCATGGTAGGATAAGTTGTAGGAGTGGTGGGTTAGCTGATGGTACACCCTATACATAAACCCCTTCAACTTAGTCTAGTATGCTTGTGTATAATCCCTTTTTCCTTAAACCTAAGAATTCACTCATCTACTTTATGTAGTTGATGTTTTTGTTACATGTTTTCAGGAAGTGAAGCAGGAAGTAGCAAATAGCTGATAGAGGCCTTAGATGGAAGACATTTAGGATTGATGTTAGCATTATCCGTTCTAATGGAATGAATTTGCTACCTGTTGAATTGTTGAAATGTTGACATGTTTTAAATTTATGCATTTAGACTTTTAAATCTATTGTGCTCAATCAATCACGACCCCGTCGCCACGCCTCGGTTTTTCCGCCAATTACGACCGGGGTGTGACATCTCCTCCTGCAAACTGACTGGGCACTGAACGGTATCATGCCCCCCTCTGCAGATCTCACAAAACTTGCTGTTCGTCTGCATGTCCTTCACCATCTTCGCCAACGCCTCTACCTGTGCTGTGAGTGCGGTGGTCGTGTACACCGAATGCATACCGCGTGAAATAGAATCGACGGTCTTACCACCCCTGGCGGGTGGTCTCTGGTATCCCCTCATAGCTAGCCCATTTAATAAAGCGATACACTCATCAGGGTCCTTAGTCGTCAACAGATTTCCTCCCACCATTGTGTCGAGCATACTCTGCGTCGCGTACGTCACTCAATTATAAAATTTCTCGACGACTGCCCAATCTTGAAAGCCGTGGTTCGGCCACAACGCTAATAGATTCTTGAATCGCTCCCAGGTCTCGTAAAAACTCTCGGTGTCCTCCATCTGAAAATAATGTATCTGGTTACGCAAACGAGCGGCCTTAGCCGGAGGATCGTATTTTTCAAGAAATTGGGTCTGCATGGCAGCCCAAGTAGCTATAGAGCCCTGTGAGAGGGTCTCGAGCCAAAGACTCGCTTGATCAGCGAATGAAAACGGAAAGACGCGGAGCTTAATGGCGTCTTCGGAAACGCCCGCAATATGGAAAGTGTCGCAGATACGCACGATGCGGGTTCTCGTGAAGCAACCCGTGAAACTGAGCAGAATGAGCAATGGTATTTAGAATGTTCGACGGGATCTGCCAGTTCGTAGCAACTCCAATGGCAGGTGGCGCGATGCTGGATCTCGCGCCAGCGTTGGCCGGTCGGGCCCAGTCCGCAACTGTCGTCCTCGGTGGAATGTCGCCCATGATCCTATCCCTATCGTCGGGGTCAACGGATGAAGAAGTGGACGAGGGTGAAATGGGACGATGTCTCTCACGAAACTCTCTCTGGCTCGGGAAATGCTTAAGTGTCGGGTGGTCCACGAGATCGAGTCTGTCGTATAAAAACTATACATAGAAATAAAATTATTTAAACTATTCTAACAAATAAGTAAAATAAAACAAAACTAATTACAAGTAGCACAAAAGGTAAGTCCTAACTCGGATTGCTCTCAAAACGCCTAAAACCGTGTCCCCGGCAACGGCGCCAAAAACTTGATGTGTGTCTAATAACCCTATAATAATGACCCTTACAACTAAGCTTTAATATTAAAACGAAAAGCCTAAAACCACACACAACCGGCAAGTGTACCGATCGCAAGTAGTATAGACCTAGGAAGGCTGAGTATCGAACACGTGGACACGTAAGACGCTAACGATTACTAACCCTAGACAAGACCTACCTTAGAATAATTTTTAATTGATTTTTGATTTCTTTTAACTTAACTAACCTAACTCGACTGACCGACAAAAGTTACCTAAAATAGAAAACTTAACGACAAACTAATTGTGTTAACTTAGGATGGAGAAAAACGTCTACCTAGGTCTGAATCAAATTGTAGGCCTAACAAGCTAATGGATTGAATGACTTCAAGACACCGGTCCCTAAAGATGACACGAATAAGGATCGCTCGGGCTCACTGGATTACCTCTCGGTCTCACACAACAAGCCTAAACTACTCAAAATCGGCTAAAATGACCAAACCGGGAAACAATTGCTAACGTGTTCTAATGCTAGATCACCTCTCGGTCTCACCAACACTCGACCCTAATGGTAATGAATACTACACAACCAAGGATAGAGGAACTGTTCAACTTAAACCAGAATAGATCAACTAGTCGCTCAAAACACCTAAACCTGACAAGAAACGAACTCGCTCTCGCGCAATCCTTATTCTAGCATGCAAAGGCAATGAGACAACCCTAACTTCCAATCACCTCTCGGTCTCAAAGAAGGTGTCTAACTGCTGTACTTAATCCAATAAATCATGCAACAAAACCCTACGGTGGTACCTACCGCAAACAAACCCTAAACACGAAGTCTAGAATCAAACAATGCACCGATCAATCAATGCAAAACTAATCAATCAACACACGGGTTTATGCAATAAATTGATATAATTTCCAGCCAGTAAACACAACCTATTTCATGTCTAAATCAAACTTTACAATAGCGATTAAGGTCTATTAATCAAACAATCCATAAAACCTATCAAACACTAACAATAATCATCATTCCTAGGTAGAACTAACAAGTTTAGCCAAGAATCATAATTGGACAGCCATGAACCTTTAATAAAACCATTAATAAACTCATCTTAAACATCAATTCAAACATTCAATAATCAATACTAATCAATATAACAAGTCAATATCTCAAATAATTGCAAACTACTAATCAATTGAACAAGTAAATCAAAGTATATGAACAATGAAAAAGGTGTAAGGATATGGATGTTTATGGGCTGCTCGTGGCTGTAAAAACTGATGGTGAATGATCTTGAGGCTTGGTTCTTGTGTCTTCTTCCTTCCCTAGCCGCCACAAGCTTCAAACCCTAACCGAAAAAACTTTTTTTCCTTTCCTTCCCCTTTGCTGCCTGCCGATCGGAACTTTGCTACCATAGGGTTTTTTTTTTATTTTTTTCTTTTTATGTTATAATATTGTAAGTAATGAGCTTTTTCATGATGTATACGGGCCGGGCTTTGAGTCTTGTCTTGAAATTGTATGCGTAAAAGGGTCGTAAACTACTTCAAAAGTCCGGTTTTTTCTTCCTTTCCACCCATAACCTACAACATGAATAAAATTATGTAAAAGCTATCTAAAACGAGTTAAAACATATAAAATATAATATAATACGTAGATAAAACGTGTGGAAAATACGTGTGTTTTACAACACATCATGTAGGTATTGCCCTTTTTACTCTAACGGGTTTATCAATCAAATCCCATACACCTAGTCTAATAAACTGTTGCAACTCCTCCTGCATAGCTTCAACCGAAGATGATTCCTTGAGTGCCATTGTGACACTTGTCGGTTCTATCTAAGATAAAAAGCAAGTGTATCGGGAAATATTTAGAATACCCGTTGAGTGAAAATCTGCATAAGCACACAAAACCAGATCATCTGTAGGAGATAAGTTACAATCAATCACATCGTCGCATACATTAGCCAATTTGTGTCTCGTTCGAACACCGTCGTTCACATCCCCAATTATCTGTTTCTGCAGATGATTCGTGTGAATCCTTAAAGAAGGATTCGCAGGCACATATACATTATCACCAAGATTGGTGATTGATGTGTTGTAAAACACATGCATTTTCCGCACCTTTTATCCACATTTTTATATTATGTTATATGTATTTTAACTTGTTTTAGATAGGTTTTACATATTTTTATTTATCTTGTAGGTTTTGGGTTACAAGGAAGAGAAACCGGGACTTTTCGAGGAGCTTACGAGATTTATACGCATACGATTTCAAGTAAAACTCAAAGCCTGGCCCGTCTACGACATGAAAAAGCCCAAGCCTCATATTATATCATAAAATAAAAATGAAAAAAACCCTAGGGGTGCACAGCGAAGTGCCGATCGCAACAGGGAGCAACAAGAAGAAGAAGAAAAAAGAATTTTTGGCTTAGGGTTTGATTGTGTGAGATAGGGAAGGAAGAAGACACAAGAATCAAGTCTCAGGGACGTTTCTCATCAGTTGTAGCAGCCAAGAACAGCCCCTATTCATCTACATATCCTTTCTTCCATAACATTGTTCATCATCTTTAACATACTTGTTCAATTGATTAGTAGTTTTGCAATTGCTTGAGATATTGACTTGTTATTGATATTTGTTGATCATCGAATGATTGTTAAGATGATTGGGATGAGTTTATTGATGTTTTTATTAAGTATTTTCTGCTGTCGGAAAATTATGAGAGGCTAAACTTGTTAGTTCTACCTAGGAATGATGTTAATTGTTAGTGTTTGATGAGTTTTATGGATTGTTTGATTGATAGACTTGATTTGTTAATGTAAAGTTTGATTTAGACATGAAATAGGTCGTGTTTAAGGGCTGGAAATTTTGGTGATTCATTGTATAAACCCCGTGTGTCGATTAATTAGTTTTGTGTTGATTGATCAGTGCATTGTTTGATTGTAGACTTTGTGTTTAGGGTTTGTTTGTGGTAGGTACAACCGTAGGGTTTTGTTGCGTGAATTTGAGGTTAAAGTACAGTGGTTAGACACCTTCTTTGAGACCGAGAGGTGATAAGAAGTTAGGGTTGTCTCATTGCCTTTGCATGCTAGAATAAGGATTGCGCGAGAGCGAGTTCGTTTCTTGTCAGGTTTAGGTGTTTTGACCGACAAGTTGATCTATTTTGGTTTAAGTTGAATTGTTCCTCTATCCTTGGTTGTGTAGTATTCACTGCCATTAGGGTCGAGTATTGGTGAGATCGAGAGGTGAGTTAACATTAGAACACGTTAACAATTGTTTCCCGGTTTGGTCGTTTTAGGCGATTTTGAGTAGTTTAGGCTTGTTGAGTGAGACCGAGAGGTGATCCAGTGAGCCCGAGCGATCCTTAGTCGTGTCATCTTTAGGGACCAGTATCTTAAAGTCATCGAATCCATTAGCTTGTTAGGCCTACAGTTTGATTCAGACCTCGGTAGACGTTTTTCTCCATCCTAAGTTAACACAGTTAGTTCCTCGTTATGTTTTCTATTTTTGGTAAGTTTTGTCAGTCAGTTAGGTTAGTTCAGTTAAGTAACTAAAAATCAAAAATCAATTAAATATTATTCTAAGATAGGTCTTGTCTAGGGTTAGTAATAGTTAGCGTCTTACGTGGACACGACGACACCGACGATAGGGATAGGATCATGGGCGACATTTCACCCCCGAGGAGGACAGTTGCAGACCGGGCCCGACCGGCCAATGCTGGCGCGAGATCCAGCATCGCACCACCCGCCATTGTAGTTAACGCGAACTGGCAGATTCCTTCGAATATTCTGAACACCATTTCTCATTCTGCTCGGTTCCACGGGTTACTTCACGAAAACCCGCATCATCATCTCACTCGTATCGCGTGTATCTGCGACACCTTCCATCTTGCCGGTGTATCCAAAGACGCCGTGAAATTTCGTGATTTTCCATTCTCGCTTATCGATAAAGCGAGTCTGTGGCTCGAGTCCCTTCCACAGGGCTTCATAGCTACTTGGGCTGCCATGCAGACCCTATTTCTTGAGAAATACGATCCTTCGGCTAAGGCCGCTCGTTTGCGTAACCAGATATCTTTTCAGATGGAGGATACCGAGAGTTTCTACGAGGCATGGGAGCATTTTAAGAATCTGTTAGCGTTGTGCCCGAACCACGGCTTGCAAGATTGGGAGGTTGTCGAAAGTTTTATAATGGAGTGACGTACGTGACACAAAATATGCTCGACACAGCTGCGGGAGGAAATTTGCTGACGACGAAGGACCCGGATGAGTGTATCGCTTTGTTTAATGGGTTAGCTATGAGTGGATACCAGAGACTGCCCACCAAGGGTGGTAAGACCATCGATTCCATTTCACACGTCATCCGTTCGGTGGACACGACCACCGCCCTCATGGCACAGGTAGAGGCGTTGGCGCAAATTGTGAAGGACCTGGGACGAAGAGCAGGTTATGCGAGATATGCAGAGGAGGGCATGATACCGTTCAGTGCCCAGTCAGTTCACAGGAGGAGGCCGTAGACTTGATAGGAAATCTGAACCAAAATCCAAATTCTTTCAATTCTTATAATTCAGGGTGGAGAGGCAATCAGAATTCCAACTGGAGGAGCGGAAATCAGTCCGGTTTTCAGCAGCGTTAGAGTTTATTCCAGGATGCCGGTGAGGGAGCAAGCAGTGGGAAGAAGAACCCACTTTGGAGGAGATGATGGCGCAGCAGACGCATATGTTGTCGCAGCTTATGACGGGAGAGGATTCCCGACATAAGGAGACCCAGGAGAAGTTTTGGGAGCACTAGCAGTTCATGAGGAATCAAGGAGCGTCGATTCAGAATCTCGAGCGGTAGATGGGGGAGATAGCCAGTCGATTGAACGAGAGGCCGCAGGGTATGCTACCGAGTAATACCGAGCAGAACCAGAAGGGATTCGCAAAAGCTGTGACGACGAGGAGCGGTGCAGAGGCACGAGATGCGCCTTTTGATTCAGGAGAGGTCGAGAGTGAGAGTTGTCGAGGAGCCTGCAGTAGTTGTAGAGGAGCAGGTGGATGAGGAGATTCAGATGGAGTCTCCACCGGCCCAGGTGCATCAGAGGAGCAGCCTAGGGAGTTCAGCACAGGCCGAGAGACAGCAGCTACCGAGCGAGCCACCCAGAGTCTACAAGCCTAGAGTACCATACCCCTGGAGACTCCGCAAAGATAGAGATGAGGAGCAGAATTCTAAATTTCTTGATCTTTTGAAGCAGCTTCACCTTAATATTACATTCCTTGAGGCACTCACCTAGATGCCTAAACACGCGAAGTTTCTCAAGGATATTCTTTCGAATAAGGAGAAGCCTGCTGAGGTCACTTCCATCCGATTGAGTGCTAGCGTTTCTGCTGTCCTACAGAGGAAGTTACCTGAGAAGATGGCCGATCCAGGGAGTTTCACGATTCCCTGCATCTTGAGTGATGATACTGTTATTCATGCGCTGGCTGATCTTGGTGCCAGTATTAATCTCATGCCGTATTCCGTGTATCGCAAGCTCGGTTTAGGCGAATCGAGGCCTACCAGGATGAGTATCCAGCTTGCTGATCGTTCTATTAAATACCCTCGAGGGGGTGGTCGAAAACATGCCGGTTCGTGTCGATAAATTCATCTTCCCGGTGGACTTTGTCATTCTAGACATGAACGACGATGATAGCGTACCACTGATTTTAGGCCGACCATTCCTTACCACTACACAGGCGTTGATTGACGTCTGCGAGGGTAAGTTGATCTTGAGAGTTGGGGATGAGAACGTCACCTTTGACGTTCGAAAGTCACTTAAACACCCCAAGCCTGCTGATGACTCCTTGTACTTTATCGATACCATCATGGAGCATGTTGGGGAGTTTTTCAGTGAGATTTGTGGAGGATCAGACTCCGACACTCAGATTCTCGATAGGGACATTCCGGAGATTGAGATGGTTGCCATGACCGATCAGTCAACGGAAGATGACACCGAATCACATCACCCTGAGTCTGAAGTGTCTGCTTGGATCGTATGTGACGATCCGATGGACCGACCTTCTGTCGAGAGCCCCCCTCCTTCCTTATAGCTTAAGGATTTACCTGCCCATCTGGAGTACGCGTTTTTAGATGAGGAGAGGAAGTTGCCGGTTATTATTGCATCTGCTTTGACGGAGGTCGAGAGAGAGAGATTGTTGAGGGTGCTTCGAGAGCACAAGGAGACCATTGCATGGAAGATTATCGACATCAAGGGTATCAACCCTTAGTTTTGCACGCATAAAATCCTCATGGAGGAAAATATTAGGACTGTCGTTCAGCTGCAGCGGCGGCTTAATCCGAAGATGCAGGAGGTCGTGAAGAAGGAGATTATTAAACTCCTTGACGCGGGGATCATTTTCCTCATTTCTGATAGTTCGTGGGTTTGTCCTGTCCAAGTGGTTCCAAAAAAGGGTGGCATGAATGTCGTCACCAATGAGAGGAACGAGCTCATTCCCACTAGGACTGTGACCGGTTGGAGAGTCTGCATTGATTACCGAAGACTGAATGATGCCACGAGGAAAGACCACTTTCCTTTACCTTTCATCGATCAGATGTTGGAGCGTTTGGCAGGTCAGCAGTACTACTGCTTCTTAGATGGTTTCTCTGGGTACTTTCAAATTCCGATCTCTCCCGATGACCAGGAGAAAACCACGTTTACCTGCCCATACGGCATGTTTGCCTATAGACGTATGCCGTTCGGACTGTGTAACGCTCCAGCCACATTTCAGAGGTGCATGGTGGCTATATTTCATGACAAGATCGAGAACTCCATGGATGATTTTTCTGTGTTTGGGAGCTCTTTCGATCAGTTTCTCTCCAACCTTGAGAGGATGTTGGCCCGATGCGTTGACACAAACCTAGTCCTTAACTGGCAGAAGTGTCATTTCATGGTACGTGAGGGCATCGTTTTGGGGCAACGTATTTTGAGTACGGGGATAGAGGTCGACCGTGCGAAGGTCGAGACCATTTCTAATCTTCCCCCGCCCACTTCTGTGAGATCCATCCGGAGTTTTCTGGGTCACACTGGGTTCTATCGCCGGTTCATTAAAGATTTATCTAAGATCGCGAGGCCCATGACCAAACTTCTGGAGAAGGATGCCCCATTTGTATTTTCGGAGCAGTGTATCGAGGCGTTTGATCTTTTAAAAGACATACTCGTTAACGCCCCGATCATGATTGCTCCCGACTGGTCGCTTCCCTTTGAGTTGATATGTGATGCCAGCGACTTTGCAATCGAAACTGTTCTTGGACAGCGGAAGGATAAACACTTCCAACCGATTTACTATGCTAGCTGGACCCTGAATGGTGCACAGGAGAGTTACACCACCACCGAGAAAGAGCTTTTAGCTGTGGTGTTTGCATTCAGAAATTTCAGGTCCTATCTTGTTCTGTCCAAGACGATTGCGTACACGGATCATTCTGCCATTCGTTACCTCTTTAGCAAACAGGATGCTAAGCCACGCCTTATCCGATGGATCCTGTTACTTCAAGAGTTTGATATCGAAATCCGTATAAAAAGGGGGTCGAGAATGTGGCGGCAGATCATCTTTCGTGTCTTGAGGGAGCTGAGTTAGGAGAGCCAGGGGTCAGGATTAATGACCACTTTCTGACAGGGAGTCTCATGTTTGTTTCAGCTCAGGATGAGGGTTTTCCATGGTTCGCCGACTTCGCGAACATTCTTGCGGACGGGTACTACCCGAAGATGTCTTACCAGCAAAAGAAGAAATTCTTTGCTGATGTTAAGTTTTACCTGTGGTACGACCTGTATCTCTTTCGTATAGGTGCTGACCAGTTGATCAGGAGGTGTGTTGACGTTAAGGGGGGATGGCAGATTCTGAGCCATTGCCATGTTGGACCGACAGGAGGTCACCATGGTGTGAGTTTGACGGTGAAGAAGGTTTTTGATTGTGGTTTTTATTGGCCTTCGATTTTTAAGGATGCGCATGCGTTTGTGAGGAGTTCTGATCGTTGCCAGCGTGTTCGCAACATTTATTCGCGAAATGAAATGCCCCAGAATGCTATTCAGGTTTGTGAGGTTTTTGATTTGTGGGGCATTGATTTCATGGGACCGTTTCCATCTTCGCGTGGAAACAAGTACATACTCGTGGTGGTTGATTATATCTCGAAGTGGGTTGAGGCCAAGGCTGTACCCACTAATGATGCCCGAGTTGTACTCCGTTTTCTCAAGAGCCTTTTTGCTCGTTTTGGTGTCACGAAGGCATTGATCAGTGGTAGAGGTACACACTTCTGCAATGCGCAGATGTAGAAGGCGTTGCGACGCTATGGGGTCACCCATCGGCTTGCAACCGCCTACCACCCACAGACTAGTGAGCAGGTAGAAGTGAGTAATCGGGGTCAAACGTATTTTTGAGAAAACGGTTGGTTCGAATCGTCGGATTGGTCAGACAAGTTAGATAATGCGTTGTGGGCCTTCCGTACAGCCTACAAAACTCTGGCCGGTTCCACACCGTTTCGGATGATTTATGGGAAGGCCTGCCACCTGCCTGCTGAGTTAGAGCACCGTGCGTCATGGTCCCTACAGAGGATCAATCTTGATATGTCCGCTGTGAAGGCCACTCGGTTCCACCAATTGCACGAGTTAGAGGAGCTGAGAGATCATGCCTACGCCCAGTCGTTCAGGTATAATGAGTGGACAAAGGAACTGCATGATAGAAAGTTAATGGGTAACAAGCATGATAGAAAGTTCAAGTGTGGGGATTTGGTCTTATTGTATAATTCCTGGTTGAGGTTATTCCAGGGAAAGTTGAGATCCCGATGGTCGGGACCGTTCACGGTCACTGAGGTTTTCCCGTACGGCACTGTTGAGATAGAGGATAAAGGTGGGAAGTTTAAGGTGAACGGTCATAGACTGAAGCACTACATTGGCGAGCCGGTGACTGATCAGACGGTCGAGGTATTGTCCCTTGACTCGCTCTCTGAGACGTAGACGTGATGGATGCACCACTCGGGAGACTGCCCGAGTTGTAGACTTTGTACTTTTGTTATATGTTTGTGTTATCTGTTTTATTTGTTTTCTCTATTTCAGGATGTTCCAAGATGAAACCACTCGTACTCAATCTCCATTCGAGTCGGTCGATTTAAGGGGTGTTCCATTATTGAAAGAAATAAAAAACTAAAAAAAAATTATAAAAACCAAAAAGACAAAAATATGTTTATTTCTTTGTGTTTTTGTTTTCCGTGTTGTACGCCGCTACATGCGAGCGAGTTTGAGTTTTGAAGGTTATATTATGCGCATGGTAGCTATGATGGCGTCTTGGAACAGGTTCTCCCGAGGTTGCGGCCGTTAATGAAATGCTATACGGTCGTTTGGATATTGAGGATTCTGCACGCAAACTAGGGGAGTAACCCGTTCTTTGTTATAGTCTTTTATACTTTACTTTTATTTTCTGTTTTATTTTTATTTTATTTTATCTCTTTTCCTTGTACTCATCGAGGACGATTTCGTTCTAAGTGTGGGGATAGGGTTTATTTTACTTAGTTGTAGGAAAATTTTGAAAAAAAAAATTGAAAAAAATAGTCCCTTGAAATTTGTTTTCTCTACGTTAAACAGGAAATGATATTATTACCGAATAGTGGTTATTTTATAAATTCTTGGTGGTTTCAAAAATATATATATATAATAAATAAGAACAATGCCCATTAGACCCGCACGTAATGTATGGCAACCGAACAGTTTAGACTCAGTAATCGATGTGCGGTAGGCTCAGCCTTTGAGAATGAAAGGGCGGTTTGGTTGTTGGCCTAATTGAACCTCTTAAATGGCCTGACTTTAGTGGGAAACATCTTAGGGGTTTTGTTTGTTTAACTAAGCTCGTGACAGGACTGGAATGAAAAACCGAGTCATACTCAAGCCTCGAGTCACATGATCGTCTGTATATATTAGTTCTTTTATCTTTTGTATTTGTTTCTGTTCATGCAAAGCTATGTACTATGAGTATCCAAAAATAATAATAATAATAATAATAATAATAATAATAATAATAATAATAATAATAATAATAATAATAATAATAATAAATGCAAAAAGCCAAAAGGAAGAAAAAGAAGAAAAAAAAGAGATGCATTTGTAATTGCATGCACTTGAAAGAGAGCTAGAGTTTATAGTTTGTATATGAGTCGAAATGTTTTAATCATGTAGCAATAGGTTTAAGTCAAGTTGGGGTGACTCGGCCCGGTAAAACCATAATGGAATTGGTGAAGTGGCAGCAGGGCCTTTAGGTATGGGTTCCACTTAGTCATACAAATTAATGAAATTGTCACGCCTTATTTGCCTCGGTAAGTATTAGGGGCATGGGTTTAAAGTGGACAGCAATACCGGTAATCGACCTGATCTAGCTTATTAGGTGAAAGTTGGAAGAGAGATTTGGGTAACGGGTCACTTGTTCTAATACTTTAAAAAGAAAAAAATATATATATTATTAATAATAATAAATAAATAAAACCAAGAGTTGTTGGTTGACTCGGTTATGATCCTGTGTAGCATTCTTTTTCAGGGACGAAAAAGTCTTAAGTGTGGGGATATTTGATGTCTTGTAAAACACACACGCATTTTCGCACCTTTTATCCACGTTTTTATAATATATTATATGTATTTTAACTTGTTTTAGATAGGTTTTACATATTTTTATTTATCTTGTAGGTTTTGGGTTACAAGGAAGAGAAACCGGGACTTTTCGAGGAGCTTACGAGCATTATACGCATACGATTTCAAGTAAAACTCAAAGCCTGGCCCGTCTACGACATGAAAAAGCCCAAGCCTCTTATTATATCATAAAAAAAAGAAAAAAACCCTAGGGGTGGGCAGCTAAGTGCCGATCGCAACAGGGAGCAGCAAGGAGAAGAAGAAAAAAGTTTTTTCGGCTTAGGGTTTGATCGTGTGACGGTTAGGGAAGGAGGAGACACAAGAACCAAGTCTTGGGGACGTTTCTCATCAGGTGTAGCAGCCAAGAATAGCCCCTATTCATCTACATATCCTTTCTTCCATAACATTGTTCATCATCTTTAATATACTTGTTCAATTGATTAGTAGTTTTGCAATTGCTTGAGGTATTGACTTGTTATTGATATTTGTTGATCATTGAATGATTGTTAAGATGATTGGGATGAGTTTATTGATGATTTTATTAAGTGTTTGCTGCTGTCCAAAAATTATGAGAGGCTAAACTTGTTAGTTCTACCTAGGAATAATGTTAATTGTTAGTGTTTGATGAGTTTTATGGATTGTTTGATTGATAGACTTGATTTGTTAATGTAAATTTTGATTTAGACATCAAATAGGTTGTGTTTAAGGGCTAGAAATTTTGGTGATTCATTGCATAAACCCCGTGTGTCGGTTAATTAGGTTTGTCTTGATTGATCGGTGCATTGTTTGATTCTAGACTTTGTGTTTAGGGTTTGTTTGCGGTAGGTATAACCGTAGGGTTTTGTTGCGTGAATTTGAGGTTAAAGTACAGCGGTTAGACACCTTCTTTGAGACCGAGAGGTGATAAGAAGTTAGGGTTGTCTCATTGCCTTTGCATGCTAGAAGAAGGATTGCGCGAGAGCGAGTTCGTTTCTTGTCAGGTTTAGGTGTTTTGAGCGACTAGTTGATCTATTTTGGTTTAAGTTGAATTGTTCCTCTATCCTTGGTTGCGTAGTATTCACTGCCATTAGGGTCGAGTGTTGGTGAGATCGAGAGGTGAGTCAACATTAGAACACGTTAACAATTGTTTCCCGGTTTGGTCTTTTTAGGCGATTTTGAGTAGTTTAGGCTTGTTGAGTGAGACTGAGAGGTGATCCAGTGAGCCCGAGCGATCCTTAGTCGTGTCATCTTTAAGGACCAGTGTCTTGAAGTCATCGAATCCATTAGCTTTTTAGGCCTATAGTTTGATTCAGACCTAGGTAGACGTTTTTCTCCATCCTAAGTTAACACAGTTAGTTCCCCGTTAAGTTTTCTATTTTTGGTAAGTTTTGTCTGTCAGTTAGGTTAGTTCAGTTAAGTAACTAAAAATCAAAAATCAATTAAATATTATTCTAAGATAGGTCTTGTCTAGGGTTAGTAATAGTTAGCGGTTTACGTGTCCACGTGTTCGATACTCGGACTTCCTAGGTCTATACTACTTGCGATCGGTACACTTGCCGGTTGTGTGTGGTTTTAGGATTTTCGTTTTATATTTAAAGCTTAGTTGTGAGGGTCATTATTATTGGGTTATCCGACACACATCAGTGATATTTTCCTCTGCTGTGTCAAAAGAAACAGTTGACGACACATCTTCAACTAGAATTGGCTCATTTGTTTCTCGAGCTTCATCCAATGGAACTGAAGACGAATCTACAAAATCAGCATCATCGGAAAATTCAGAAGCATCAATAGATGTCTCTGATATGTTAGGAATGTCATTCACATCAACGGAAGAAGAACTTGGAATAGGAAGACAACGTTATTCCAAATACGATCGGATAAAATCCTCAGGTATTTCCTCAACCGCTGGCGTAAATGAATTAAATAAGCCATCATAGTCGAACATCCAATCAGGACATGTACCGGTTGGAGGTGTAGTGTAGCTTTGACAGTCTACGTGATACCATTCTTCTACACATCCAAAAGAGATATTGAAGATACGCTTCTTAGGGGAATTATAACCTAAAAGGTAATCCTCGAATACCTTTTCGTCAAACTTCCCGGCATCTCTATTTAGTAAAGTACATGGACACCCAAATGGTTCCAAATACTTTAGACTCGGCTTATGGTTATTCAGAAGTTCAAAACTCGTTTTCTTGAACCTTTTTACCATTATTACGCGATTCAGCGTATAACAAGCCTTATTCACAGCTTCGTTCCAAAATTGAACGGGAAGCTTAGAATCAGCAAGCTTTGTTCTCGCAGCCTCTATCAATGTACAATTCTTCCGTTCAGACACGCCGTTTTGCTGAGGAACATACGGCGCACTAAATTCCCGATGTATTCCCTTTTGAATACAGAAGAAATCCAATACATTGTTTTAAACTCAGTTCCATTATCACTACAAATTCGTCTCACTTTCAGTTTGTAAAGTGATTCGATCTTTGTGATAAGGTTCTGAATTAAAACTGGTGTCTGATCTTTCGAACACATAAATAAAACCCATGAGTATCTTGAGAAATCATCAGTTACAACCAAGCAATACAAATCACCCGCAATACTGACACGATTCACTGGACCGAATAAATCCATATGAAGTCGTTCCAGTGGTGTGATAATCGAATTAATCGATTTACACGAGTGTGACTTCTTTTTCTGTTTCCCCTTCTTGCATTCAACGCAATGATCATTTAACTTGAAGTTCTTGAGGGTTACACCATCCACCAAATCATTTGTGATTAAATGATTTATCTTGCGAACGTGGATATGCCCCATGCATTGATGCCATAGAATCGTGTCTTTCTCCGTGGCCTTGGAAACAAAACACGTTGCAGAGGGTGAAACATTCACATTAAAACTCATGTCAAGTATATAAATATCATTTGATCGAGGTGATCGCATGACAACCATTTGTTCAAGAATTGTGTATCCCGGTTGAAGGATAACCCATTCCTTGTCTATGAAAATCGTGGTATATTTCTTATCACATATCTATGAGACACTCAACAGATTGTGATCCATTTTTTCACAATAATTAACTTTCTCAAACGTAACTTTCCTGTTTGAGACCTCTCCTTCTTTAGTAATCATCCTACCGTTATTACCAGCAAATGCCACATAACCTCCCTGAATATCTTTGACATTATTAAGAAGATCAAGGTTGCCGGTAATATGCCGATTGCATCCACTGTCTAATATCCACTTGTGACCTACACACCTAAATGAACTCTGTGATGTGTGTCTAATAACCCTATAATAATGACCCTCACAACTAAGTTTTAATATTAAAATGAAAATCCTAAAACCACACACAACCGGCAAGTGTACCGATCGCAAGTAGTATAGACCTAGGAAGTCCGAGTATCGAACACGTGGACACGTAAGACGCTAACGATTACTAACCCTAGACAAGACCCACCTTAGAATAATATTTAATTGATTTTTGTTTTTTTTACTTACTTAACTAGACTAACTGGACTAACTAACAAAACTTACCAAAAATAGAAAACTTAACGGAAAACTAACTGTGTTAACTTAGGATGGAGAAAAACGTCTACCTAGGTCTGAATCAAATTGTAGGCCTAACAAGCTAATGGATTGAATGATATATAGACACCGGTCCCTAAAGATGACACGACTAAGGATCGCTCGGGCTCACTGGATTACCTCTCGGTCTCACACAACAAACCCTAACTACTCAAAATCGGCTAAAACGACCTAACCGGGAAACAATTGCTAACGTGTTCTAATGAAGGATCACCTCTCGGTCTCACCAACACTCGACCCTAATGGCAATGAATACTACACAACCAAGGATAGAGGAACAATTCAACTTAAACCAAAATAGATCAACTAGTCGCTCAAAACTCCTAAACCTGACAAGAAACAAACTCGCTCTCGCGCAATCCTTATTCTAGCATGCAAAGGCAATGAGACAACCCTAACTTCCTATCACCTCTCGGTCTCAAGGAAGGTGTTCAACCACTGTACTTAACCCAATAAATCACGCAACAGAACCCTACGGTGGTACCTACCGCAAACAAACCCTAAACACCAAGTCTAGAATCAAACAATGCATCGATCAATCAATACAAAACTAATCAACCGACACACGGGGTTTATGCAATGAATCACCAAAATTTCCAGCCACTAAACACAACCTATTTCATGTCTAAATCAAACTTTACAATAACAATTCAAGTCTATCAATCACACAATCCATAAAACCTATCAAAACCTAACAACAATCATCATTCCTAGGTAGAACTAACAAGATTAGCCAAGCATATTAATTGGACAGTAGCAAACACTCAATAAAACCATTATCAAACTCATATCAATCATCTCAAAATTCATTCAACAATCAATAACACTCATAAACACTTCAATCTTTCAATCAATTGCAAAACTAGTAATCAATTGAACAAGTATAAAAAGATGATGAACAATGTAAAAGACAGAAGGATTGGGAATGATTCCGGGCTGCTCCTTGCTGTAAAAGTCAGTGGTGAATGATCCTGAGGCTTGGTTCTTGTGTTTTCTTCCTTCCCTAGCCGCCAAGAACACCAAACCCTAGCCGAAAAAAAATTTTCCTTCCTTCTCCCCTTGAACCTGTTGTGATCGCCAGTTTTCCTGCCCTTCTAGGGTTTTTTTATTTTTTATATATTATAATATAATATAAGATTTGGGCCTCCATGATTCATACGGGCCGGGCCTTGATTTGTTTACTTGAAAACGTATGCGTAAAAGGCTCGTAAACCACTCCAAAAGCTTGGTTTCTTTCTTTCTTTCACCCAAAACCTACAACATGAATAAAATTATGTAAAAGCTATCTAAAACGAGTTAAAACATATAAAATATAATATAATACGTAGATAAAACGTGCGGAAAATACGTGTGTTTTACAACACATCACTCTGCATAAAACGTAAAATGATTAGTTCAAAAAGGCAGCCCAAGCCTCAGTCTTGGGCTCTCCTTTTGATATTTTCGGAGAATAATTTAAATTAACACTTTTGTTTGGTACTTGGGAATATGTGATGGGTTTCTTGGTTTTCTTGTTCAAATAACCGTCACGAATTATTCCCGAGTCAGTGTTTTTACAAATAGGTTGAGCACGGTCAACGAATTTGTTTATTACATTAGAAACCTCAACCCAAACCACTTTCCTCGGGTTGACGTTTGAATACATTATGAATGAATCATCAACTTGAGTTTCTTTAAATTTATGATTCATTTCAACCATTTGATTCGGTTGCTTAGATGATGACTTGATATTGTCAACCTTGGATTTGCATTTCTTCGAGACATGACCAGCTTCACCACACTTAAAACACAAACAAGTGTCTAAGCATTTTTGTGGTGAAACACTTGTCTTGTTTTTGTGAAAAGGTTGAGGAATATCAATATTAGGTTTTTCAATAGTTACTGTCTTTGAAACTTCATGTTTTAATCCCTTTTTATTTTTATAAAATTCAAGATCGGTGGAATTCGATGAATCCTCGATTCCTGATGATTTCACAAACTTAATAGGGTTAAACATTTTGGCAATAGGGTTCACTTGAACATTCTTTGATTTTGATTTGTAAAATTTCGTTCAAGTTCAGTAAATTTTGAAGTATCATCTTGAAAGACGCTTTCAATCATTTCGGGCTTCAGAATATTCAACGGAACTTCCTTGTCCGAAAATACTTTAGATAACCCTTTTAACTTAAAAACCTTCCCATTGGAAGATTCCGGTTGAGGATTGATGAACTTTATCAAATCCTTATCAGACACAGAAAGCTTGTCTGATTTCTTTACTTTAGAAGATACCTTAGGTTTTTCAAAGAATCACCCAAGGGTTTTGAACCATAAACATCTTGTTCAAAATCCTCAGGTTTGCATAGAATATGATTGTCAGAAGGTATGTTATAATGTTTGGCAATCACTTCCAGCTCTATTAATTCTTCAATTGAACCGTCCAATTCATTTTCAGCAAAAACTGAATTACTCTTAATATGAATCGGTTCTTGAGTTGTTGCTTTAGTTGTTTCAACATTTTTAGATTTGACTGAGTCAACAATAGGCATTTCTTGATTTGTAGATTGCTATACAACAGGAATGCTACTGTAATTTGCTTTGAAAGGAGGGGGAATCTCAACATACCCCAATCCTGCTTTACCATTTTTCTTATGATTATTATTGACTTCAAGTTTAAGAGAAATGATGAATCCCGAAATTTTCCAAGTTTATTTTTTAATTACAAAATTTCAATCTCTAACTTGGTAATGCAGGTTCGAAGTTTGAGAATTTCTTCAAAATGTTGCTCAAACACCATAATTTTACAATTAACTTCAGCTTTTAGGTCATGATTGCTAATAGAAAATTTTTTTATTTTCTGTGTTGATTGTTCCAGTAATTTGGATTTTTGTCTGTAACATTCATTGACCATGAAAAGCTCTGTTGTAAAGCTGACTGAAGTTTGACTTTGAGTTCAATACAATCAGTACACTCAGTAACAACTTGGGAAGCTACTGTCTCTTTTGATTCATTAACATATACATTAAGTGAAGATTTGGTGCATACCTCTTCAATTTTTGCCATGCAAGCAAAGGATTCGATTTGCTCAGGTGCTGAATGATCCGAATCAGTTTCTGAATCAGACGTGTCACTTTCTTCTGATAGATTATCACCGCTCGCATCTTCAAACTATTCGACTGGTTCTACCAAAGCAAGGTTGGATTTATTTCCAAGTAGTCGTTGAGACTAGTCCAAACCTTCATTGGTAGCCGGCTTATTCTGATCCTCTTCTGATGATTTTTTCTTATCATTTCCAGACGAACTGTTTCCTGAAGATTTCTTAGCATTACAAGGACCCATGTATTCTTTCCTCGGCTAATCACATTATTTGGCAAAATGGCCAAAGTCTCCACAATTATAGCATGTGACCTTCCATTTGTCAAACCCAACTCTCTTGTTTAGAGTTGGAGATCTTTTCACGTCTGTTGCATGAATCTCTTCACTTTCCTGACTATCATAGCCATATTCCACTTAAGATCCATCAACTCAAGATCATCAGGGTCGATCTAGTCATAGTCCTCATCAGTCAAGTCACTGGTTGCAATCTTACTCCCAACAAGTTGTTCGTAAGAAGTCATGAACGCACAAACAAATGCAAACTGCTGCTCTGCTTCTTTAAGATTTACGTTAGGCAAAGTGATTGAGGAATTTGCATTTGAATATGATTTAGCACCAGACGCCATGAAACATACATTATGCGAACTATTACCATTAGAAGACTCTTCTTGTGATGTCTGTGTGAAGAACGCAGTGATCAGGATTGAGCTTGAAGTATTACTGGCAGGTAATGAACCACTATAAAGAGAAGGATTGATTCCGATTATCCTTCAAAGAAGTTTGGGATTTTAAATCATATTCTCTTTCTTCTATCTTGTTAGTGAATTGCTCAGTAGTGGGTTGCTCGTTACGAAAATAACCATTCTCTTTTAACACCAGTAAGAAAGTAGAATAGGAAGGTGGTAATGCATTCTTCTAAGTGTCAATCTTGTCCACCTCAGTCGGTCCGAGATTAAAGTAGTCAATTCCACAACAAGATGACATAATTGACTGATCATCTCTTCCACGGTCTCATTTTTCAACAAAGTAAAATTTCGAAACTAAAATTTCACTAGAGTCTTTTTACTCTCGAGGGTGTTACCCAAGTTTCGAGTCTTCAAAGTAGCAAATAAAGAAGCACATGTCTTTATAGTGCTGTACTGATGAAAGATTTGCTCGGGCAATGCCATCGTGAAGATAGAGTAAGCTTTGGTCTCACTTTCATAATCTTTAATCTCCTGAGCTTCATAATACTCATGATCTTTCGCAGTCCAACCAAGTGTGTCACTTCCTACAAGAGGTGCCTTGTAAACTACATCCAGAAAGCGTACACTACTCGGATGTACTGAACCAATATGAGCATGAAACATCGGTTCCCAACGAGCAAATTCGGATAATTTTTGAAGTTTTGGACATTTATTGTGGGTACCAATTTCGTTGTCCATTGATAACATCTGCTGCATTAACTCATTTTGTGATGCTAAAGCATAATACGTGGCATTTTGAGAAGCCATGTTATCACAAGATTGAATAGTCAAAGGACAAACTTGTCAAAGATCAAAACCTAGATTCACTGTTCACAATTATCTCACTGCTCACTGTTTTAACGAATGAACACTGTTTTGGTGAATGACAGATATGCGAAAGAGCAACGAATGTGAATTACTCCATCTAACGAATGTGAGTGTTGAAAAGGTAACGAATGAGAATACGAATGTGATACTGTTTATACGAACGAGGCTCAACGAATGATGAAATGAATACGATTAACGAATGAGATTTGAACGAATGTTGAAGCGAATGTGAATGTAATTTGAACGAATGATCAGTTAATACTTAACGAATCAGTCTTCAAACTGTTCTACGAATCAGTCTTCAAACTCATTAACGAATCAGTATTCAAACTGATTAACCAATCCTAAGTCCAAGTATGTCCAAACTTTGTCCAAATTCAACAGAACATATATCAAACTACTCAGAATCCAAATTCGAACCTCAATATATCAGTCTGTTTTTACAAACCTTCCAAATTCAGACTCAATTGAACTTCACGTTAATCCGCCATTAACGTCAAATCAATTCAATTCAGTCCTATTAACAATCAAATCCTACTCAAACCGAACTCAATCAGATATTAAACATTCAATTACTTTAACTCTAAGATCAATTATACTTAATTGAATTCAATTACTCTTATAACCTGTAACCTCTGTTTCACATGAACGTATCCAAACACTGATTCATATCAATTTATGACGAAATCAATCAAATCCTTGATGAATTTAATCTATCAATCAATGAGATAACACGAAGATCAGATCTAGTGGCTCTGATTCCACTTGAGAGAGCTCGAAGGATCTAGATCTAAGATGAAATCGTTTTCGTCATTGATTGATTGATACGATTATGGTGAATACAGTTAGTGTGTGTTTGTGTGTGTTTTCAGAGAGAATTTTGGCAAAGTAACGAGGCTATTGGAAGATAAAATAAGAACTGGTTACATTAATGATAATGTTAACAGTATATATTGACGATGACACATTCGTTAACTTAACCTTAACGAATGTGTCATTCGTTACATTAATACTAGTGAATGAACATCCTCATTCGTTTTACATTAAAGACTAATGAATGCCCTTCATTCGTTGTCACATTCGTTAAGAAGGGTTAACGAATGTGGCTTACAAATTAATGAATGTAGCTTATTCGTTACGGGGTAACGAATAGCTTTACATTAGAGCGAATGGGGATATTTACCAAAATACCCCTTACATTATCAAGTAATATAATAATAATATAATAAAGACCGAGATGCCAAAGTCGTGTATCAACACCTTTTCAATGGTTCGAGCGCATGGAAAGTGTGTTCCTCAACTGTGCATGTCCGGATGATAAAAAGACCATTTATGCCTCAAGCGTTTTCAAATTGAGTGCCCTTACTTGGTGGAATAGCAAAAAGATAAACCTTGGGGGGTGAGGTTGCCATGGCCTTGTCATGGGATGACCTCAAGAAACTCATGCTAGACAAGTTCTGCCAGAAATATGAACTCCATAAGTTAGAAGAAGAGTTCTAGAATTTGAACCAAGAGGGAGGTGATAATACGACATACAACGATCGGTTCCACGAATTGAGCCTCCTCATCACGCACATGGTCATTCCCTTGGAGTGTGCCATCGACAAGTGCATCACGGGTTTGCCGATGCAAATCCAATATTCCGTCCTAAGTTGTGACCCGAAAGAACTTCATGATGCCATTACCCTAGCCGGTACCTCACTGAAATACACGTTAAGGCCGGAACCCTGACGCGGAAGAGTTACAAAAAGCCCAATGATAAGCCCGCACCCGAGCCCACTAAAGAATCCAAGCCCGAATCCTCAAAGCCCAAATCCTCCAAACACAACCATAACCACAACTCATCTCATTACCGCAATAACAAAAGAAAGCCCAATTCATAAAACTATGTCTTAGCCCAATCACAAGCCCCACAAGCCCTTTCAATCAAGAAACCATACACCGGCCCACCCATATTGCAACACTTGCCAACTTCACCATCCCGCCCAATCCACATGCCGAATGTGCACCAATTGCCACCGATTCGGCAACCTCATCCAATATTGCCAAGAGCCTATGCAAGCGCAACTCAACTCCTCCATTCCCTAACCCGTTATTCTACCATATCACCAATCATATGTCCCACCTTATGCATCCATTGTACGAGCCTGCTATCATTGCAGTAGCCCAAACCATCTTCGCAACACATGCCCAAAACTCGTTTATCAAATTCAAACCTACCCAAGCCCAACCAACCAACTCCAAATATATCAAGCCCAAACCTTCCAAACGCATGCCCAAGCTAATCAAGCCAAACCAATGCAATCCCAACCTATCAAAGCTATTCACCTCAACCAAACTAGGTCGAGCAAACTCAAGTTAACAAAGCCAACCTGGGTACGCAAGGACGCGTGTACATCAACGCCAATGAATTTCAACTTAGAAATCATGAGTCCTTATACCCAAGACTCACCTACCCTTGGGAAGACAAGCGCTGCAAGCAAAATTTGTTTTTATTATCCTTTTGGCATTTATTACTTTTTTTTTGTTTTTCTCTTTTTAATAATGTCTCCTTGTACTCAAATTTTCTATATTATTAAAGAAATCGAGTTTACATTTGCTATATCCATCTTCCCTTACTCTCCTCACAAAGCACGACATACATTGCTTATATTTATCTTTAGAATTATAATTGTTTGCTCATGATCAACTCAATTTAACGGCCTAGGACTGGTGACCAAAAACGTAATCGTTAGTGGAAACCGGGACAATGTACATGGCTATGTACCTGGTTATCTAATAGGAACCGTTATCTAGGCTGCCTATGACCGGTCACTCTTGAACCGGGGCTGTGTACTTGGTTAAGGCATAAATATCTAATAGGTGCCCTATGCATGCATTTAACTTTATTGACTTTTTTATTCTCATTTTCTCAATATGAGCGTCACAAACTTACACCCTCCCCGTAACGGTTAAACTTCTTCGGGAATATCACAACAAACAACTTTGCGTCATTATTTCTTTGATTTTGTAAGTTTCTTGTGGTTATTATATTTTTACACAATTTTTTTTTGCCTCTCATGACCCCAATGTTTCGTTAATTCAACTTAACTATTCTGAAGATTATTTTTGTGTATTATAAAAAGATTTTTTATTTTTTTTTTGTTTTAATACCCGATAACATGTTACTTCTTTCAAACGTTTTACATTAACCCTAAGAATTTTGATATTTTAGCTTGTGCAATCATTTTTGTGTTGCACTAGTTATCTAGATATTTAACTTTAAGGGTTTTCTTTATTTTTTAGTGGTCGTTAAATTTTGTTTCGCCTTTATTCCAAATTTTTCTTGATTTTCAAAAGGATTTTTTTAAAAAAAGTATGTATAAACTTTTTTTAACCTACCCAACGGAACGAACCATGCGGACCATGCAACAAAATAAGTAATTATGAGTGCACGCATAATTACCAAAACCCTCACATAGAAGTCATGTTGAGTACGTTGGTGTGCGAACAACTTAGAATCGAGGGACTATAGAACAACGGTACAAATGATATGTAATATGACAAGATCATGGTGGATACGCCGCTAGTACATCCTATATATAAGTTGACTTGTCATATTACCTATTTGTAGCAGTTTTCAGGTTACTCGAACATCTGTGTTGTTTCGTTTTATTACGAAAATTACTTAGTAATTTGTGTTTATTCTTATTTTATTATTTTTCTTCTTTTTGTATTCTAATTTCGGGACGAAATTTTCAAAATGTTGTGAATACTGTAACATTCGTTAAATTTCGGACCCTAAACCCGACCGATATTGTAGCAGGGTATTTCATCAATAAAAACACCGCAATTTATTAATGTTTATTGTTTATTTATTTAATTATTTATTTGATAATAACTATTAGCAATATACAAGATGCACCCCTAAGTATTTTAATCCACTTTTGCACCCATCTCTAAAGACCAATGACCACATTGCAATTATTTTTCATAAAAAAAATATAATCTTTCTTCTTCTTCTCTAACCCACGGCCGACAACCCTAATCTCTATTTCTTGATCCGTAATTTTCGATGTTAATCAATAATTGACATTACCTAATCGTTTACTAACCAAAATCGCATCCCACCGATGATCTAATTAGGGAATTGATGTTAATTTAATAGCTAATGACGCGTCTAACTAACCGCGACCTAATCATTCTTAAACCACTATAAATACGTAACCAATTTACAATTACACTCACACAAACCACCCTTGTACTAGTGCCGTAAAAACCCCTAACTCAATTTACTAAAAGAAACCGCTCAGACCAATCGCGAGATCAAGTTACAGCCGGAACTCCTTATTCCTCCTTCTCTCTTAATCCGTTAACGTTTCAGGTAATAATAACGCGTATTCAATTCGTCCATCATCGGCTAACAAAAACCCTAACTCAATTGCAACTTACACTGATCAATCAAACCAATTCATGATCTAGGGCTTATGATCATACTGTAAAGACGGCTTATGATCACAACTTGAAGCACCAGCCATTAAAAGTTTAAAATGCTGAACGGTCCAGGGCGCGGGTTCGAACCCCCTGGACCCTTTTTCTTTTGGTTTTGTTTTATTAAAGAGCCTTAAATCAATTTTGTTATATATATGGTTTATATATCACTAGATAAACTCTATTTTTTTAACAAAACCGAACCCAAGCTATTATTTTCCGGACATTACACCTTTTCCTGACAACAACATATCATGTACAAATATATTGATACATAGATATATTTTATATATGCATTGACATATAATTGGAATTCCAATAAAATTATATATATATATATATATATATATATATATATATATATACAGGGTGAGAATCAAGAGAAAACTCATCTTTAGAGAGAAAACTTAAAAACTCCAAAAAAATTATTTTTAATTGAAAATAAAAAAATATTTTCAAATATCTGTTTTTGTCATTATTCTTATATTTTCTTACCATTAACTCGAAAAAAATAAAAAAAAAATAAAAACCGTTGTAATGCACATACGTATTACTGTGCGAAACCGTTGTATTACATATGTATATTACTATGTATTTTTAAGTTCGATAGTGTCTAATTGTATATATTCAATATTTTGTATTGTATATGTGTAGTAGTGTTTTATTATATTCAATATTTTTGTAATGTATATGTGTAGTAGTGTTGTATTACACATACGTACTAATGTGTATTCGATGTGCGTATTAGTCTAATATTGCATATATACAATAGTGTATATCAAATATGTGCAATAGTGTTGTAGTCTATGCAATACAACACTTTTGCATATATGCAATGCATGCTATTACACATGTACACTACACCGACGAGGTTACCGACAAGATCCTTTTTTTTATGGAACCAATAAACATATAAAAATAATGGAAAAAAAGAAACTTCAAAAAAAAAAAAAAATTTTAAAAGTTCAAAATAATTTTTTAGGAGTTTTTAAGTTTTCATTTTAAAAGGAGTTTTTACTTATATATATATATATGTATATATATATACATATATATATATATATTGTTGGGTTTTAACAAGATTATCAAAGTCATAAAATCCCAATTTTATGAAAAACACAGCGGAAATTAGTTTTAAATCTTGTTAATTTCATATGTATAAAACCTATTTTATACATGCAAAACCCAAGCCCGAATCCAAATACGAAATACATAGTATCAAACACATGCATATCACTATAAGTCCATGCATGTTAAAGCTACATTTCAAATCCAAGGAAGAGGAAGGAGATGATGATGATGAAGAAGGAAAGAACTTGAATATGAAGCTCCTCAAGCTAGCATACCCCAAGCTTTCAAACAAAAACCACTTGTAGCTAGGATTAGGTAACACTTGACAATACTCCTTGGTCCCTTGCTCTTGGCCGTCCAAAGAGAGGAAGGGCGGAAGAGAGAGTAGAGGATTTTTCCTCTAGTCTTGTGTTGTATATATTTGTTACTTGTGAATTGTGTTGTGCAAGAATGAAAGAAAGATAGATATAAAAGGCACCACCCACTAGCACCAATGAAACCCTTTGCATGCCTCCACTACCTTGGAGATAATAATAAAATAATACAAATTGGAAGAGAAAAGGGGGGGAGGGGCTTTCCTACCTTATTATTATTATTATTATTATTATTATTATTATTATTATTATTATTATTATTATTATTATTATTATTATTATTATTTTGTTTATAACCTTTCCATTTATGTTATAAAACATTATAGGAGACATGCTTGGTAACCATTGTTCACATATTGTTATTTAACCATCTTAAATAACATTATGGAATGCTATATCTCAAAATATAAATCATCCATATGATTTATTTATTTCACAAGTACATTGTATTTAGAAGCCCCTTTCTAAATAACTCAAGTGTTAATATTCATTTGTTATGATCATATCATATATAAACAAATATTATTGGTGTTTGTCTAGCTTGTTATTGGGTATAACCCGACTTGGATCATGTCATACTAGCCACATCAATTATAATATGTGTCTTGGGCATACCGAGTCCAACAATCTCCCACTTGCACAAGATACATAGAAGATTGATGCAAGTAGCAAATACCGCCTAACTACGGTTTACTACCCCTAATACGCACGACGAAGTGCCAATCAATAACATTATCCTCTTCAAGTCCCTTACTTGAAATGATTTAGGTACATCTATCATTTATCCTTTTGCCACAGATGTCATGTCAAATCCAGAGACACAGAGTGATCATTCTCTGTTGATTTAACTTAGCAGGCCTTAGACATCTCACTCTCAATGAATAAGAGGGACAAATCCCCTCTTGACTACATACGTCTCACACAATCACCTTGTACCATACCTGATCTTAGCCTTATGTACTGTCATGTTTCAGAGCAGCGATGAACTAAGTCAAAGTATAATATTTGGTGAACATCAAGACCCAATATGTATCTCAGGTCGGAGGATACTATGATATTCGCCTTTACTCAAATTTACTTAAGATCAATCACAAGGATTCCTTGTAGTAACATTTGAGAGCGGGTCAGTCCAATATTTGTAACCCATAAACATCTATGAACCTTGGCAGCAACCCTTTCTCTATATTCATATCCCATGAATATCCACCAATCCACGTTCATAATAGTCTTACGTTCATATTTGTTCCCATAAATATGAGCGACTACGGACATTTAGAATAAATAACTTAATCACAGATTTAAACATGCTAAAATGGAACAAAACTCAAAATGTCATAATCATAAACTATAATCATATGAATGAGTCAAAATAACAATTGTTCCGATATCCAAATACAAAATTCGATCATATCCAATCACTAGAATATCGAAGTGCTAAGGCACAAGTATGTAAGGCCCCGAACCCCGGGACAAAATACTTATTAAAATAATTAAAACTTTAAAAAACGGTTTATTCCATTAAAACAAACATCTCAGAGTGTAAATTCAGCGGAAAACATAAATAGTGAAGTAAGTTCCCTAAAACCCGGGAATTTTGCCCAAAACCAATTTTAAATATAATTCGTAAAACCATTTAAAATAAAATTGTTCAAATTACATTCTTCCATCCACGTATGTCCTTCACCGTCCAAGTAGCTTCGTGTATGTCCAAGCGATAACGCATCCTCTTCCAAACCTGAAACTCACACTAACATGCACACAAAGTCAGCTTGAGCTGAGTGAGTTCAAGTTTTAAGTAAATAATATCAGTAGTAACAATTATGATAGTTATACCAAAAGTTTATAAATAAAAGAGTGCATCCATTAAATCATCATTACCGAAAACTAAACATTCTCATACATACATGTTGGTGCATTTTGTGACCGTCGCTATGCAATTCTGATCAGCGGAAACGATGTACGAAGTTAGGACAACTTCGCCATAGGCGAAGTTTGAACAACTTCGCCATAGGCGAAGTTGTAACAACTTCTGCCATAGGCGAAGTTAGAACAACTTCGCCTACAGGCCCAAGCCCGGGAAGTTGTTTATATATATATATGTGTGTCTTGGTTAGGTTTGTGTATCCAGAAAATTAGAGAGTTTTGTGTTACAGTTTATTTGTCTAGAGAGAAACCGAGAGGGAGAGTCGTGTGGGACGGCCCGAGGTAGAGCTCACCTCGGGTCGGCCGGGTTTCTGTTTATGTTCGATATGTAACGTGGTTTTGATTATTATAAAAGATCTGCAGATGTGTTTATCCCGTTCGTGTGTTTGTATGTGTGTAATCGTGTTCTTCATCTTCTACACCATTAAACGAGTCTAGGAGGATTCCGCACTCCTAGACCTCGTGCGGATCTCGTATCGATCGGCGACGCCCCGGGGGACCTACAAGTGGTATCAGAGCCTTAGGCTCTTATGCTATGGTTCGAGATCTGCGTTTTGGTGTTTCTGGCACGTTTCTGATGCGTTTCTGGCCGAACAGCCGCCGCAGGCGAAGTTATGGGGATCAGGCGAAGTTGTCGCTTAAATTTTAGGGTTTAGGCGAAGATATAAGGTTAAGCGAAGTTATCCACAACTTCGCCTACCTCACAAGTTCTCTTATCTCAGGCGAAGTTATCTGTCAGGCGAAGTTTTGGACAGGCGAAGTTATGGACAGGCGAAGTTAAGGAGGAGCGAAGTTGACTCTAGGCGAAGTTAAAAAAAAAAAAAAAGTGTTTAGAGTTTTCGTCTGTATGGCCAGGTGTACACGATTATTGTGAGACCGAAGACGTTGTTCCGTCAACGAGTGAAACTTGGTATCTCTTGGTCTTACGTGTGAACAAATACGTGTCAACTCTGGATATGGAGTTGAGTTTGTGAATGGGATATTGATTGAAACTGGATATTGACACATATTTGGGTGTTTGTGGGCAATGAAATAGTTGTTGTTCGAGGTTGACCAACTGAAGAAAGTCAAATTGAACTGAAGGTTTTTTTCATTACTGGATTGCGGTCAGAGCATATTATTTATGTTATTTTCAAGGCGTTCGAGAATTGGATCCTGAAACGTGATGCTTATTTATTAAAGTGAAAATTCTGGAACAAGTTGGATTTAATCGGGAATTAAAGTGTTTATGTTCTTGATCGTTATCCCTGGTGATTGAAGATGCTTTGGATTAATTAATGGTCATGTGTGTTAGATTCTGTCAAGGTGGTTTTGTGATGAAATTGATCACTTGATGTTGAGTAGTTGAAGATTAAACCTTATCGTATGCCGACGTGTTGGTGAAGTTGTGGAGGGAGCCCAACTTCACGTGTTGGTGAAGTCAGAAGGACTCACGTGATTGGTTGAGATGATCAATTAGGCACGAGGATGCATGCATTTCAAAGACCTCAATCTATATAGTCGGAGAAGCTTACACTGAAGGGGAGATCTGATATGGAAGACGCTGGATGATTGGTAGATTTGTGAAGCTACAAGACAGTTTCAGACACGGCTGGTTGAAGAGCAAACAGAAGATCATCAGTTAAGAGGGAGTCTGTTGGTGCATGTTTTGTAACAGATGATCTTTTGTGTTTGTTAGAATTGAGAGCAACGGTCAAAAGGGAGTCTGTTGGTGCATTTTGTGACCGTCGCTATGCAATTCTAACAAACACAAAAGATCATCTGTTACAAAACATGCACCAACAGACTCCCTCTTAACTGATGAAGAAGGTAGGCGAAGTTGACAAGGTAGGCGAAGTTGTGGATAACTTCGCTTTACCTTATATCTTCGCTGAAACCCTACGAACAGTGACGGCAACTTCGCCTGATGAACACGATGAATATGCAGGTTAGATTTCTGGATTTTACGAGGTCTATGAAGGTGTTATGGGTTGTTTAAGATTGTAGGAGGTGAGTATAACACAAAAACTCAGAAACTCGTCCCGCGAATAGTCGAACGGAACGGTTTCTACACCCGCGTGATAATCCCGAACCACACAATCGAGCAAAAGCTCTGATACCAATTAAGAGAGTTCACAAAAATCACCCATTGGAGAATGTGACAAAGCTTGAATGAGCACACCTGTGTTTATACAAGCATTAAAGATTCAGGCATAATCAACGAATGCTTGTACACCTGCTTCATCAGCCAGATTGAACCAAAGAACTATCAAATAGCTCTCAAGGACAACTCGTGGGTCGAAGCCATGCAAGAAGAATTAGCCCAGTTTAAAAAGATGGAGTTATGGAACTTGGTTGCAAAACCAAAGAATGTGCATGCGATTGGCACAAAATGGGTCTTCAAATGAAAGAGAGATGAGAAAGGGATTATTATCAGGAACAAGGCGAGGCTAGTTGTAAAAGGCTTTAATCAGCAAGAGGGGATCGATTATAATGAGGTGTTTGCTCCTGTCGCGAGATTGGAAGCCATTCGTTTGTTTTTGGCATTTGCTGCACATAAGGAGATGAAGGTTTTTCAGTTGGATGTGAAGAGTGCTTTCCTTAACGGTAAAGTCGATGAGGTTGTGTACGTTGAGCAACCTCCGGGTTTTCCTGACCCAGACTTTCCCGATCACGTATACAAGCTAAGTAAAGCACTGTATGGACTACATCAGGCACCTCGTGCCTGGTACTCAACGTTATCCGACTACTTGCTTGAGAATGGTTTTGAACGGGGAAAGATTGATAGCACTTTGTTCTATAAGAGAAAAGGGAACGACTTTCTACTGGTGCAAGTCTACGTGGACGACATCATCTTTGCTGCATCAAAAGTCGCCATCTGTCAGGAGTTTGAGGCCGTCATGAAGAAGAGATTTGAAATGAGTGCTATGGGTGAACTAACATTCTTTTTAGGACTGCAGGTTGATCAGAAGAAAGATGGGATGTTCATTCATCAGACTAAGTATGTCCATGATGTTCTCAAACGCTTCAAGATGGAGGACAGCACTCCATACGATACTCCAGTCTGCGTCAACCACAAATTGGGTGCTGATTCAGACAACGATGCAGACGTGGACCCAACTCAATATCGGGCAATTATAGGTTCTTTAATGTACTTAACTGCTTCTAGGCCTGATATAATGTTTGCTGTTTGTCTTTGTGCTCGCTTTCAGGCAAACCCAAAGGAATCTCACTTGAAGGATGCGAAGAGGATTCTACGGTATCTCAAAGGCAAGCCTAAGTTGGGGTTGTGGTACACGAGAGGAGGAGACTTGGAGTTGGTCGCCTACACAGATTCTGATTATGGAGGGTGCAATCAGAGTCGGAAGTCAACTACAGGTGGATGTCAGTTTCTTGGTGGCAGATTAGTGTCATGGCAATGCAAGAAGCAGACCTCAGTCGCGATTTCAACCTGTGAAGTAGAATACATGGCAGCATCTAACTGCTGCTCCCAGGTTCTTTGGATTCAACAACAGTTGCGCGATTATGGTCTGAATTTCACTCATACTCCTATTTGCATTGATAATACTGCTGCTATCTCAGTAACTAACAATCCCGTAAAACACAGTAAAACTAAACATATTGACATCCGTCATCATTTTATACGGGATTGTGCTGAGAAGAAACTGATTGTGCTCGAAAAGGTTGATACGCTAGATAATTTCGCTGACATGTTTACGAAAGCGTTTGACAAAACTAGATTTCAAAACCTTGTTGAACTGAATGGGATGATCAATCCCGAGTAACCCTGCTTTTTGTATTAGTATTAAAAAAAAAAAATCACTATCGCTTAGAATTATGTCGGTTGCCTCAGTTTGAAGGACATATCTTCGGATATGTTTGGTCCTCATTTCTACTTGTTGAATATAAGGATAGCCATTAACCAGATGACTGAAAGTGACCGGGGCGGTTTATGATGTGTTTTTATTCTTTCGCTGGAAATTAGTCGATCATACTTAGTTAGAAGGACACATACTTGTATGTGGTCGGTCCAGCTGATCCATTGGATCTTCGGGATAGCCGTTTACCTGAAAACTTCAATTTGATCGGGGCTATTGAAGTTAAAAATTTTTCAGGGAGATGAAATTATTTTTCAAGTCTACTACTTCGCAAGAAGTTCCTTTACTATGTTTAACAAAAAATTGATCCAACCTTGGAAAGTGATAGATATACTGATTCTGTGTGCTTAACTAGTGAAGTTATTAGACCTAAAAGACTTTGGAACAGTCATTGTATGTCATGGTATCTTTTTATGGTGCGTAAAAGTAGAAGTGATACTAACTAAATCTACTCGATTTTACGTGGAAACTTCTTAACAATTGTGCATGTCTCCATATATATCTTTCCGAATGATAGGCAGAAAAGCGATTACCCAGTCATACACGAGCCCGTGAGTGTTCTGATTCCCGTGAAGATAGCGTGTCAAGAAACTGCAGTGATCCAGATTCGGGACTTGCAGTAGTTTATCTGAAGTTTGTGTAAATACTTAAAAAAAAAAAAAATTGTTATTGAGACATTAAAGAGTTCATAATGATAAGACTTCTCAATCAAGATGCAAGATAGAGAACGGGATTAAGAGTCCAAAGATCGAAGAGTTCCTACTATTTAATCAGACACTACGGGTCGAGGTCAACTCGGGGTGACTTGGGGAAAGCCAAATACGCTTTGAGAATAGATAGGAGGTATCATAATCTCTGAGTTGTTGAACACTTAAGTTTTGAGCTTAATTGAACCGAACCCGTATCACAGAAACGATGAAAACCATTTTAAGTTAATTACCTGCTTACAACCTGTCTCTTTATGTCATAATAAAGCTGAACACGGATCTGTGTGACAGTCACGTAGTTAGTATGATTCCTGTTCGGATCTTTTCTAAAACATGGTAGTCCCTATCGAGACTGAAATTTGATCCCGTGTACTTTAAATTTTAAAATTTTTCTACTTATGTAGTTGTATGATTTTATATCTGGTTACTTGGTCTTGATCGTATCATTTAACACTTTAAAGGTTGGTTTTAAAACTTAATTGCAAATTGTTCAAATTATAGGGGTTTGTTTTGAAAATTTTAATACCGGCGAAGTTGTCCATAACTTCGCCTACATTAGGCGAAGTTATCCACAACTTCGCCTGTAAAATTCTGACCTTATATAAAGAAGTTTTAAGGTCAAACTAGTTCATTATTTTCAAAACCCAGCGAACTTATCCAGCGAACTTAATCTCTAAACCCACAGCGAACTTATCGATCTTCATCTGTGTTCTTTTTCCAGTTATAATCTGAGTTATAGGTGCGTAGTGTTGATAGTATCACCTATTCGCTGTCCGAAACGTTAATCATCGGTCGATTCGACCCGATTCACGTTCTCGTTTTTCGAATCCTTAACAACCGATTTTCAAACGTATCTTTACGTGTTCATAATCAATCTAATCGTCTAAATCGTCATTAAATCAAGTTTTACGAGATCCGCAAGCTCAAAATTGACCAAATCACGTCGTTCGATAAACCTAACTGATGCCGTTTCATATTCGGCGAAGTTATAGTTTAGGCGAAGTTGTCCGTAACTTCGCCTGAGGTTTAACTTCGCCTGATAATTATTTTTGAAACAGTTTATGAGGCGATGTTGTGGTTAGGCGAAGTTACCATTAACTTCGCCTGGACTTTTTTACTTAACAGTTAACAAACGAAGTTAAAGTTGAAGCGAAGTTGTTTCCCAACTTCGCCCCATCTTTAACTTCGCCTATACAGAAAAGATCACAACTTCGCTCATGGTAACAGGCGAACTTGTGATTTGCTTTGTCGCTTATCTAACTTAGTCTGTTTGATGCAGATATGGCTGCTATAGGTGGTGCAGGCGGTGATGACGGTGGTGATAACCAAAGACAGTTCTTCCCGGGTCACAACATGTATATAACATTAGACCCGGAGGCGAGCGGAGTTGATGATTTCCGCGAAATCATCACATTCCTACTACGCTCACGTATATTCCACGCGATTACGACAACACTGCCAATATCCTTGCCAAACATTGAGGATTTTTGGCAGACCGTGGAATATGATTGTAGGGTCGAGCCCCCGGTGATGCGAGCAACAGTCAACAATCACATTGTTCAGTTCTCATCTGAACAGATCCGGGCGGCTTTACGATTTGGAGATGAGACGAGGGATGACCCTACAGATTTTGTGGCTCCTTTCCGTGATGGAGCATTTTTTAGGATGGGATACTCAGGTCCCTTGGGAGATACCCAGAGAAGGAAGGGATTTTTACTTGACCAGTGGCGCTTTCTCATGCATGTCATGATTGTTTGCATGTCAGGGAGAAAGGCGGGCACTGATGACATGGGCGCGACCATGCAGTCGTCAATGACTGCTCTGACTTATAATAAGCGTTACAGCTTTAGTCAGATGGTCTTCTACGAGATCGATCGAAAACGAAGAGCGGTGGCGCGTGAGAGATTTATCATGTATCCAAGATTTCTCCAAATGATCTTGAATCATGTTGCTCCAACGCTACCTCAGCGCCGACCAATCCGATACGTAGAAAGTGTGAGCAAAAGGATCTTTGCCCAATGCAGATCCTCCAGTGCGAGGAGCAAACCTGAGCTCCGTCCTCGACATACTCCACTATTTGGGTACTTGATCAACCCGGGGTATGTGCCTGCTCGAGGGGACGAGTTTCGGGACCCGGCACCACAACAGGCAGGAGCACCTCAAGCTATACCTGCTGCTCCTGTTGTGTCACCGGAGGAGAACGTTGACCTTGACGCAGAGTTTGGCGGTCAAGGATTTTTTGACATGGAGGGGGTTGATCCAGAGGAGATTGTGCAAGTCTCTGTTCCACATGTTTCGGGTGTGAATGTTACTAGGGCAGCTACAACGGTGGCTGGCTCAGATTTTGATGATGAAGTGGCCGAAGCAAGACGGATTTTGGTAACACATGAACGGACTCATGGGAAAAGGAAGAGAACTGATGATGATAGTGAGTCAGACTATGAAGAAGAAGTTCAACAGTTGATCCGGAGATCAAGAAGGGAACGGATAGGTGCAGGATCGGGAGCTGGTGAGAGCTCGAGGGTGGTACGTTTCACCCCACCCACACTGTCCGGTATGACAATGGTTCCCTCATCATTACAGGTTACAAGGCCAAGCGCCACGGACATTCCCGTGGTGGCTACCTCATCCTCATTTGGCCTCCCACTCACTTCATTTCAACTATCGGCTCCGGAGATTGTCTCGTTGCCACCTCCAACTCTTACTCCAACGGAGGTTGTGGCACATTTTATTGAGTCGACGGTTGTGGCCACTGCAGGGTTATCGGTGACGATACCACCTGCGGTTACGTCTACTTCTGAGGTCCCGGTTACATCGGAAATCCCTCCTCAATACACACAAGATATATCACATCTGAGGTTTGATTTCGATGCAACCTTATCAGACTCAGAACGCATAGCAGCACTTTAACGGGTCGTGGCAGAACAGTCAAGGATTAATCTTATCTAGACCCAGGCTATTCAACGCCTAGTTGCAGAGAATCAGATGCAGTCGTCCCTGCTGGTAGAACATGGAAAAATCATAGATGCTCTGAAGGAGTTCTTGGCATCTCAGGGGGAGACGAGCTGTAAAGGCGATGAGTTGAGGACCAAGAGGAGAAATGATCAAGACGATGATCCCAATGCATCGAAAGGTGCAGGTGGTGAGTTGCCAAGAACTGTACAAGCTCTTGGGACTTCCACAACTCAGGGGGAGTCGACAACTGCAGCTGGTGGTGATGATGTGGTGGTAGTGGAGGTTGAGGAGATGGATGATGACTTTATGTGTGATGATGATGTATTACCGAGTGATGAGATAGAGAAGATTAGTGAACAGATTGTGATTGATGATGAGATAGAAGAGAGAGAGATAGTAGAAGAGAATGTAGAGCATGAGATTCCAGAAGTCGATAACGCAGATATGAATAAAGAGATGGGAAATGATGAGACTGAATGGGAAGAGCAGCCTAGATGGAAAGAAAGCTATGCTCAGTGGTTCGTCAAAACGAAGAAACCAGCGGTCCCTACTATGTTTAAGAAGACTTACAACATTAGAGGCTATGCTGAAGCGAGAAAAGGGATTATTTGCTGGATATACGATGAGCAGTTGAGGCTCTTCGTGATTAAGAGATATGATGGTATTCAGTACTTCAAAAGAATGTTGAGATCGTTGAACACACTGCCAGAATGTGAAGTGAAAGACTTAGCCAGATTGGGATTGATAAATCAAAGTGATGATAATATGGCTAGAGTCATCGGGAAGATAGTATGGAAGGAGAGTATAAAGGAAAAGAAGTTCGAGCTGCTGAAACCACAGAAGGGTAAACTTATCAAAGACAAAGATAGAGGGTTGAGAGCAGATGGCAAGCCTTGGATGATTATGAAGTATAAACCGATCCGGTGTTTGAAAGAAGTGCCGATGAAACAAATGCCCAAGGATGTGCTCAAAGAGTTGAAGTGGTGGTATGTAGATTGTGAGACAGCTGAAGCAGTGATGGAAGATGAAGATGAACAAGAGCTGCTGAGAGTCTATGATCCGATGCATCTAGTGAACCTGTCTCGAGCTGATCTGCAGGTGCTGAATGAGAAGAAAATCTTTTATATTCCTGCTTGGAAAGACGAAGCGAGGAAATATCAAAGAGTTGTGTCGGTATGTGTACGAGAAGGAGTGAATGCTTAAAGATGAAGATTCAAGATTGTTGAAGATTACAAGACACGTGCTTGAAGATAAAGAGATGAAGCTACTGCCAAGGGGGAGTCTGTTGGTGCATGATGTCAGTAGTTCAGTGTCTAGTGTCTGTAATCGAGTTTGTAATGTTTTGTATTTGATGTAAGCGAAGTTAGCTAACAAGTTCGCGTATATAGGCGAACTTGTTAGACAAGCGAAGTTAGGGACAACTTCGCCTGAACATGCCAGGCGAAGTTGTCGTGTTATATATTGATTAGGTTACGGCCTAATCAACAACAAAAAACATTAAGAAGTTTTGTTATTCGAGTTTACAAGTCAGAGAGTCCTGTAATCAGTGATTGATATCATGTGTTTAAGGTTGCAATATAACGAGTATTTGTTAATTGTAACGTGTGTTCGATTGTGTTAACTCGTATCGTCTTCTACGCTCGTAACGTCTTACGTAGGGATTCCGCACCTACGTAGAACGAGATATCTCGTGTAGATCCGGCTGGGAACCTACAATACATATACAAAATGTATATATAAACATCCTTTCAAGTACATCCCTATATATATGACAATATATATATATATAACATCCACGTATAACATCAGGGTCGAGCAAACGTACAACCCAAACACGTAACATCAACGTATGCAAACACAAAGTAGGCATACGCAACATCAGTAGTCGAAACGACTACAACATCGTCAAATATAGGCCAAGCAATAATGTATATATATATATATATATATATATAACTAGCAAGCCTATATAAAATCGTTTAAAACATTTCATCATGTAAGAAAACACTTAGGTGTGCATGCTAGCCCAAAATTTAAAAAGAGTTAAAAAGGGGCATCATGAACTCACCTGAAATCAATCGAACACCTGCAACGAGCTAGGAAATACCTAAGTGCACAATCACAAGCAAGGGCCTATAAATTATACACAACGCGTTACTAAACTAGACCGTAAGAACACTCTTGCCTAATGGGCCGTTCAAGCCCAACACTTTGGCCCAAGGCCCAACAACTTGGCCCAATTACTTTACCTCAGCCCCTAAAACCTTTCAACTAACCAAATACACCGGTTAAGGCTAAAACGAACTTATCGATTAATAACGAGTAAAACGTGTAGATTTTAGCAAGCGAATATGCATTTAATTACATAGGATAACCTTTGAAATAAATTATTAAATTTTTACCAGAATTTAATAAATATCTTAGGTTTATAAAAATATTTTTATTATATTTTTCTATTGGACACAAAAATTATAAAAATTCCTCCAACACAGCAAGGTACGTGCAGCTATTTCAGTGCGCAACAAAATGGTTTTATTTTTATGAAATTCATTACCGAACCAAATTAAACGATTCCAATTGGGTTTGGTTCCTAACTCAACCAATTTGGACCTATCGAAAAAAGGTTATGACGTCGGGAAAACAGACCAGAATCCGTCATCCCGCATCAGCTTTGACACTCGATTTTATAAATTCTTAAAAACCATTCAAATCTCGTCCAAAAATTACGTATTATACCTTTCTGGAAACTAGACTCAAAGTAGAACATCATGGAATCAAGAATCGATCAAAAACAATGGATTATCATCGCCCTACAGACCCTACAATAAAGGTATACGAATCTGTCAGCAAACTGTTATCATCAAAACTCAACCTTAACGACCAATAAGTGCATTAATATGATCAATTAAGGTGTAAAAGACATGGGGAATCATAAAACCAACCTTGAATTGAAGTTTTCACGGCTGAAACTTGGCTGGGCAGAAGAAAAACGAGCAGGGGGGGTCTTGAGGTCCGATCGGCTGCTAGTTACATCCAAGTAGTTACATCCAAGGTTTATTTGTTTTATGATATAAATAAAATAGTTACATCCAAGGTTTATTTGTTTTATGATATAAATAAAATAGTTACATCCAAGTCTTAAGGGGGGGTCTTAAGGTTTATTTCTTTTATGATATAAATAAAATAGTTACATCCAAGTCCCTCCAAATTGAAGTGTAAGGCAAAATAGAAGGAAAAGTTAAGTTCTTTAACGTACTGGGATGACGTAAAGGCTTCCGAGAAACGTCGGTTATGTCCCCAGAGTTATACATACTTTACACACGCTAAATCGTTAAACCGGAAGTTTGACGGGTGTTACAAGTCCACCCCCCTTATAATGGGATTAGTCCTCGAATCCCGAGGCGACAGGAACAATTGCGGATACAGTCTCATCATCTCATCTTCAGATTCCCAAGTAGCCTCGGAACCCCTACGGTGCCTCCACAGCACCTTCACCTTTCTAACCACCTTATTCCTCAAACGCCTCTCCTAACGGTCAATAATAGCAATCGGTTGCTCAACTTAGTTCAGCTTGCTGTCGAGCTCAATTTCATCAAGAGGCACATGGGCCTCATCATCCGCTAAGCATTTCCTCAGGTGGGACACATGGAAGGTAGGATGAATCCCCACGAGCTCATCAGGCAGTTCCAGCCTATACGCTACCTCACCAACACGGGACACTATACGAAACGGACGAATGAACCTCGGACTAAGCTTCCCCCTCTTACGAAAACGAATAATGCCCTTCCAGAGAGAAACTTTTAACATAACCCGATCCCCAGCCTCGAACACAATGGGCCTTCGCCTTTTGTCCGCATAGGACTTTTGACGATCCTGAGCGGCCTTCATAAACGCCTTGATTTTATCGAGCTTCTTAGTCGTGGCTTCAACTACCTCCAAACTACCCAACTGTTTCTGTGCAATTGAACCCCAGCAGACTGGAGTCCTACACTTCCTACCATACAGCATCTCAAACAGTGGCATCCCAATCGTGGCGTGATAACTGTTATTATACGAGAACTCTACCAACGGTAAGTGACGGTCCCAACTACCACCAAAGTAGATAACACAAGCCCGCAACATATCCTCGAGAGTCTGAATGGTCCTCTCAGACTGACCATCCGTCTGCGGGTGATAAGCAGTACTGATAACGAGTTTGGTGCCCATCTCCTCATGAAACCTTTTCCAAAACCTGGAGGTGAAACGCGTATCCCTATCCGAAATAATAGATACCGGAACCCCATGCCTAGAGATGATCTCACGAATAAACACATCGGCTAGCTGCTCAGAATTAAAAGTCTCTCAAATCGACAGGAAGTGAGCGCTCTTGGTCAGTCTATCCACGATTACCCAAATGGTGTCATAATTACCCCTAAGAGTACGAGGCAGTTTAGTCACGAAATCCATGGTAAGATGCTCCCATTTCCACTCAGGTATTTCCAACGGCTGAAGTTTCCCAAACGGCTTCTGATGTTCGGCCTTAACTTGCAAGCATGTCAAACACTTACTTACATATTGAGCCACCTCAAACTTCATCGCAGGCCACCAATAATTCTTTTTCAAGTCTTGGTACATCTTGGTCGCGCCCGGATGAATGGAATAGCGTGACTTGTACGCCTCATCTAAAATTTTACCTCTGAAATCTCCATACCTCGGTACCCATAAACGCCCATCCTTATACTTCACCCCATCACCGACGTCTTCCAACAACTTTTCCTGACCCCAAATACGCTCTGACATAATCCATTCCACCTGCAAAGCTTCATTCTGAACGTTGGATATTTGTTTCAAAATGTCGGGTAGAGAATAAGCTGGTCAGATTTCACACGAATAAGTTTTGGTCTCTCCTTCCGGCTTAACGTGTCGGCCACCACGTTAGCCTTACCCGGATGGTACATGATCTCCAGATCATAGTCCTTAATCAACTCCAACCATCGACGATGTCGCATATTCAGTTCCTTTTGCTCGAAGAAATACTTTAAGCTCTTATGATCGGTATAAATAACGCAAGGAACACCGTACAAATAATGCCTCCACAACTAATGCGCAAACACAACCGCCGCCAGCTCTAAATCGTGTGTAGGATAATTCGCCTCATGAAGCTTCAACTGCCGTGAGGAATAAGCGATGACTCGGCCTCGCTGCATCAAAACACAACCAAGCCCCTGATAAGAGGCATCAGAATAAACCACCAGATCGTCGGTGCCATCGGGTAGAGCTAAAATCGGGGCATGCGTCAACCTGTTCTTCGACTCAAGAAAAGCCTCCTCCTGCTCAGTACCCCAAACGAACTTAACACTTTTCTTAGTCAACCTGGTCAGTGAAGAAGCAATTTTCGAAAAATCAGGGATAAAGCGGCGGTAATACCCCGCCAAACCCAGAAAGCTATGGATTTCAGATGGAGACTTAGGAGATTTCCATTTATTCACGGCTTCCACCTTTTCAGGGTCAACCAGAATACCACTCGGGTTAGTAACATGACCCTAGAATTGAACCTCACGCAACTAGAAGGAACACTTAAAAAATTTCGCATACAGTTTGTTCTTCCGCAGAGCCTCCAACACTTCCCTGAGATGACCGGCGTGATCGGATTCACTTTTAGAGTACACAAGAATGTCGTCGATGAACACAATAACCAAACGATCGAGCATCGGCCTACACACCCGGTTCATAAGATCAATGAACGCAGCCGGTGCGTTGGTCAAACCGAAAGACATCACAAGAAATTCATAATGCCCATAACGAGTGCGGAAGGCAGTCTTGGGAATATCTTCCTCCCGAATCTTCAACTGATGATACCCGGACCTAAGGTCGATCTTCGAGAACCAACTAGCTCCTTGGAGCTGATCAAATAAATCGTCGATCCTTGGAAGAGGGTACCGATTTTTTTTAACAGTGAGCTTGTTTAATTCACGGTAGTCAATGCACATCCGCATGCTACCGTCCTTCTTTTTAACGAACAGGACCGGGGCACCCCAAGGTGAGATGCTCGGTCGAATAAAGCCCTTATCGAGCAAGTCTTCCAACTGAGCCATAAGTTCTTTCATTTCATTCGGTGCTAGACGATAAGGGGCTCGAGCAACGGGTTTTGCGCCCGGCACAAGGTCTATCTGGAATTCGACCTCGCAGTCCGGCGGGACATCTGACAAATCGTCTAGAAATACATCCGGGAAATCCCGAACAATAGGAACATCACCGACGGTAGCCACCTCGGTTTTCATATTTATAGCATACGCCAGATACGCCCCGCAACCCCGCTGCATCAATCTCCCCGCTTTAAGCATAGATATATCAATGTGGCGTCGCACCACTCCGATCACCGAAGACAGTGATTTGGGTCCCATTCGGGGCCCATAGACGAACAAGTTTCTGACCATAAATGATTTGAGCATCAACACTCACGAGCCAATCCATCCCGAGCACCACATCGAAACAACTAAGCGGCATCAAATACAACCGCACCGGAAATCTATACCCAGTCAACTCGATGGAACAACCCTGAATAGCCCTAGACACTGACACGGATTTTCCTACGGCGACCTCAACCTCAAACACATCGACTACGTGCTCGGGTGATTTATTCAACGAGGAACAGAAAGCGGTAGACACAAAACTTCTACTGGCGCCCGAATCAAATAAGACTGACGCCGGTAATTCATCAAGTAGAAAGGTATCTGGGATAACATCATGCTCCTACTTAGCTAAACAGTTGCTCATACATTCTTGAAGGAGCGAGGAATTTAAGCGGTCAAGTACCAAGGAACCCAGAGTGACAGTATGCTACGCCTCAGCTAAACAATTACGCGCAAAGCGTTCGAGAGGATGGGAAACGAACAGGAGAATTTAGTGAATAAGATAAACTTTAACGCTAATGACTCAAGAGTTAGCCAAATCCTATCCCTACAAAGACGGAACCCTAACATAGTCAGACACAAGTGGTATATAAAACATGGAAGGTAAGGGTAAACTGCTAATAACGTTGATCAAGTGTTATTAGTCGTTTACTTCACCGGCCCGTTATAAGCACCCCTGCCCCTAACCACATTAGCATTCTATCTAACACTTAACAATTAATCACATACTGGAAATCTTAAATTTAAAGTAATGACTAAATAATTTAAAGTTACCTCTTGGCGTGCAGCTACTCGCGGTGGGCATACTAGTCTCTTTTCTTACAGTTCGAGTCCAAGCATTCGGGGACGCTCGGATCCCTCGAACCTTGGCTCTGATACTAACTTGTAAGGCCCCGAACCCCGGGAGCCCCACAGCTGGTATTCATACAAAATACTTATTAAAATAATTAAAACTTGAAAACGGTTTCTTCCATTAAAACAAACATCTCATAGTGTAAATTCAGCGGAAAACATAAATAGTGAAGTAAGTTCCCTAAAACTCGGGAGTTTTGCCCAAAACCAATTTTAAATATAATTCGTAAAACCATTTAAAATAAAATTGTTCAAATTACATTCTTCCATCCACGTATGCCCTTCACCGTCCAAGTAGCTTCGTGCACGTCCAAGCTATAAGGCATCCTCTTCCTAACCTGAAACTCACACTAACATGCACACAAAGTCAGCTTGAGCTGAGTGAGTTCAAGTTTTAAGTAAATAATATCAGTAGTAACAATTATGATAGTCATACCAAAAGTTTAAAAATAAAAGAGTGCATCCATAAAATCATCATTACCGAAAACTAAACATTCTCATACATACATATACAAAATGTATATATAAACATCCTTTCAAGTACATCCCTATATATATAACAATATATATATATATAACATCCACGTATAACATCAGGGTCGAGCAAACGTACAACCCAAACACGTAACATCAACGCATGCAAACACAGAGTAGGCATACGTAACATCAGTAGTCGAAGCGACTACAACATCGCCAAATATAAGCCAAGCAATAATGTATATATATATATATATATATATATATATACATATATATATATATATTTAACATCCCAAGGCCTACCATATACTTGCAAGCCTATATAAAATCGTTTAAAACATTTCATCATGTAAGAAAACACTTAGGTGTGCATGCTAGCCCAAAATTTTAAAAGAGTTAAAAAGGGGCATCATGAACTCACCTGAAATCAATCGAACACCTGCAACGAGCTAGGAAATCCCTAAGTGCACAATCACAAGCAAGGGCCTGTAAAATATACACAACGCATTACTAAAGTAGACCGTAAGAACACTCTTGCCTAATGGGCTGTTCAAGCCCAACACTTTGGCCCAAGGCCCAACACTTGGCCCAAGGCCCAACACTTGGCCCAATTACTTTACCTAAGCCCCTAAAACCTTTCAACAAACCAAATCCACCGGTTAAGCCTAAAACAAACTTATCGATTAATAACGAGTAAAACGGGTAGATTTTAGCATACGAAGATGCATTTAATTACATAGGATAACCCTTGAAATAAATAAATTATACACAACGCGTTACTAAACTAGACCGTAAGAAAACTCTTGCCTAATGGGCCGTTCAAGCCCAACACTTTGGCCCAAGGCCCAACAACTTGGCCCAAGGCCCAACAACTTGGCCCAATTACTTTACCTCAGCCCCTAAAACCTTTCAACTAACCAAATCCACCGGTTAAGCCTAAAACGAACTTATCGATTAATAACGAGTAAAACATGTAGATTTTAGCATGTGAATATGCATTTAATTACATAGGATAACCTTTGAAATAAATTATTAAATTTTTACCAGAATTTAATAAATGTCTTAGGTTTATAAAAATATTTTTATTATATTTTTCTATTGGACACAAAAATTATAAAAATTCCTCCAACACAGCAAGGTACGTGCAGCTATTTTCAGTGCACAACAAAATGGTTTTATTTTTATAAAATTCGTTACCGAACCAAATTAAACGATTCCAATTGGGTTTGGTTCCTAACTAGGTCGGCAATGAATTTTCTAATCCACGCAGCTTCTAGAGCTGCCAATGAGGCGGCGATGTATTCCGATTATGTGGTGGATAAAGCTACCACATCTTGTTTTGAGCTCGTTCAAGAGACTGCCCCACCATTCATAATGAAAACATTTCCCGATTGTGATCTAGAATCATCTTAATCATCTTCCAAGAGTTCCTCCTCACGTGAACCGTATATTAGAAACATGTCCTTAGTCCTTCTAAAGTATTTCAATATACTCTTAACCGCCATCCAATGGCTACTTCCTGGATTATGTTGGAATCTACTTGTCATGCTTAAAGCGCATGACACATCCGGTCTAGTGCTTACCATTGCATACATGATGGATCCAATAGCCGATGCGTATGGGATTCCATTCATTCTATCTTGCTCTTCCTTCGAGCTTGGACATTGAGACGCACTCAATATCGTTCCTCTTTGAATAGGTACCAAACCTTTCTTAGAGTTCTCCATCTTGAACCTCTTCAAGATTTTATCGATGTATGCACTTTGGTTTAAACCTATCAACCGCCTTGATCTATCCCTGTAGATCTTTATTTCCAAAATATAGGTGGCTTCACCAAGATCCTTGATTGAAAAAAAACTTCCAAGCCATGCTTTTACACCCTCCATTGTTAGAATGTCATTCCCAAATAGTAGTATGTCATCAACATACAATACTAAGAAGGTAATGATGCTCCCACTAGCTTTCTTATACACACAAGCTTCATCACCATTCTTAATGAACCCAAATTTCTTAACTTCTTCATCAAAATTGTGATTCCAACTTCTAGATGCTTGTTTCAATCTATAGATTGATTTCTTTAACTTGCATACTTTATTAGGATGTTGTGGATCGACAAAACCTTCGGGTTGAACCATGTAGACATCTTCCTCAAGATGCCCAATTAGGAAAGCGGTTTTGACATCCATTTTCCATATCTCATAGTCATAATGTGCGGCTATGGCAAACAATATCCTAATAGACTTTAGCATTGCTACGGGAGAAAAAGTTTCATCATAATCAACCCCTTGAGTTTGAGTGAAACCTTTTGCTACAAGTTTTGCTTTATAAGTATCCAAGTTTCCATGCATATCGGTTTTCTTTTTAAAACCCACTTACTTCCAACCGGTTTGGAATTAAGAGGTGGTACAACCAAATCCCATACTTGGTTGTCATGCATGGATTGCATCTCAGCATTCATGGCTTCTAGTTATTTGTCATAATCAGATTGTGACATTGCATCACGGTATGTGGTGGGTTCATCCGAATCTACCACATAGCATCCACCCATGAAAAATCCATATCTTTCGGGTGGATGACTAATCCTACCGGATTTGCGAACATTTTGTGTGTCTTGATCAAACATTTGATCATTTTCAACAACCTCTTGTTGATTGCTAGTACCAACCAAACGAGTATTGGCTTGTGGTTCTTGATCCTTCTCGAGTTCCACCGTTCTACTAGTACCTTCCTTAAGGAACTTAGTTGCCATGAACTCGGCCTTTCGAGCAATGAACACCTTTTGCTCGGTTGGATTGCAGAAATAATATCCCATAGAGTCCTTGGGATATCCTACAAAGATACACTTAGTGGATCGACTTTCAAGTTTGTTTTGGGTGTTGTTCTTGACATAAGCCTCACAACCCCATACCTTTAAATATGATAATGATGGAACCCTTCTATTCCATATTTCAAAAGGTGTCTTTTCCACTTTCTCGGTTAGGGCCATATTTAGAATACGGGGCCGCGGAGAGCAAAGCGAAACCCCAAAATGATAGAGGCAATGTGCTTCTAGCCATCATAGATCGAACCATATGCAATAGAGTTCGATTCCTTCTTTCGGACACACCATTATGTTGCGGTGTTCCGGGTGGAGTAAGTTGTGAGATGATCCCACAACTCCTAAGATGATCTCAGAAAGCATCACTTAGGTATTCAACTCCTCTATCCGAATGAAGTACTTTGATGGTTTTGTCAAGTTGATTTTGTACTTCATTTTGGAAGACTTTGAACATTTCAAAGGATTCATCTTTGTGTCTTATCAAGTACACATACCCATAACGACTATAATCGTCGATAAATGTAATGAAGTATCTTTCACCATTCCTTGTCATTGCCTTAAAGGGACCACATACATCCGAATGTATGATACCCAATAAGTCTTTTGCCCCTTCGTTTGTTCCACTAAAGGGGTCCTCAGTCATCTTTCCAAGTAAATAAGACTCACACTTATCAAATGAATCATCTTCACTTGATTCCAAAAGACCATTCTTTTGAAGTGTCTGTATGCGATCTTTGTTTATATGACCAACGCGACAATGCCAAAGATAAGTCTTACTCTAATCCATTTTGAGTATCTTGGTGCTTGATTGGTACAACATGTTATCAAAGGATGTGTTATCATGAACTAATTCATAAATGCCATTAGATGGCATTGATTTAAAATAAAAGACATTATTCATGAAAACACAAATACCATTGTCTACAAACATAAATTCAAAACCACATTGTCTTAACAAAGAAACGGAGATAATGTTCCTAGTCAAATCAGGAGCATACAAAACATCTTTCAAAATAACTTCCAAACCATTTGGAAGCTTCAATGTGTAGTCTCCTCGAGCTTCTACAACAACCTTTGCTCCATTGCCCATAAAGAGACTAATATCTCCTTTCTTAAATCCTTCATTTCCCTTGAACCCCTGCAATAAATTGCAAATATGAGTTCCACATCCGGTATCCAATACCCATGTGTTAGAGGAAATAAGATTAAGATCAAAATGAATCATTAAAGTTGTACCCGAGGTTTTCCCCGCATCCCTCTTAGCTTTCAACTCTTTGAGACGGGTTAGACAATTCCTCATCCAATGCCCAATATCCCCACATCCAAAGCATGGATCCTCCGAGCTAACCTTTAGCTTCTTTGGTTTGGGTGGTTCCACTTTAGCCTTTCTCTTGAACTTTCCCTTGACTTGTCCCTTACCTTTGGCAACCTTTGCCTTGGGTTTTGGGTGATGCCTCTTCTTGTTGCCTCCCTCATTAATCGTGAGAACGGGTAAAACATTTTTACCCATTCCCGTCTCGGCCATTTTAAGCATTGCGTGTAGCTCACCAATGCTCTTGTCCCACCCATTCATGTTATAATTCATAACAAATGTCTCAAACTTTTTAGTTAAGCCATTTAGGATCAAATTCGTGGCTAACTTGTTTGAGACGCGACAATTAAGGCGCTTGAGACTATCAATGTGGCTTTTCATCTTAAGTACATAAGATGAGACCGATTGGGTTTCCTCCTTACGACATGCATGAAGCGCTCAAACCGTTTCGAAGCGTTCAACCCTAGCTTGTGTAAGGAACATTTCCTTAAGTTGGGTGATCATGTCGTATGCCCTATGAAGTTCAAAATCCTTTTGAATCTCGGGAATCATAGTTCCCAACATGAGGCAAGAAACTTGCACTGAATCCTCATTGTGCTTAACCCAATTGTTATGGTCTTCGGTATCGTCAATGCTAGGTTCATCGGGAATTGGATCTTCTAATATGTAGTATTTCTTTTCTTGCTTGAGAACGATTCTCAAGTTTCGATACCAATCCATAAAGTTGGTAGACGATCCTTATCAAGAATGGATCTTAGTGATAGGTTATTAACAGGTGGAATAATAACGTTAGGTGGATTGTTGATTGCGGCCATCTACAGATATAACAAAGCTCAATTTTAGTATTTTCGATATCAATTAATTTTAATCGTTAATATCCTTTTTGTCTCCAAGACAATTAATGATTAAAATCTAGAACCCTACGTTACATTCAAATAGTAGTTATGTGACCTTTATCCTACTATTTAAATTAACAAGGTAGTCAACGTTTGACGATTGTCACCCTTTGCAACTTCTAGTTTTATGGGATCGGTTAAACATCTCATGTTTAGTCGGCATGTTTAATCCCATCAACACCATTGTACACGATGCTTCGGTGACCCTATTCACATGGTTTCCAATTTAAGTCGTCCTACTTACACACATGTGTGAGTTTACACATACAAGTGGTTAGGTGACCTTTATCCCACAAATATGGCAAACCCACCTCAAACTCACAAGTTTCCTCTAATGCGGTTAGGTGACCTTTATCCCACACCGAGTTCCCAAGTGATTTGAGTGTCGTATAAAAGGATGGTGTTCAACTTATTTTATAAAATGGATTTTAGTTTTCAAAATTCTAGATTGGAAAACTTTGTATGTACCTTTCATTTGCATGCATTCAAATGTATGGTACTTAGTTGAAAACCCCATTTTCAAAGTTCCTATTAATAAAACCCATTTTATTATGATATCATTAGCCTTTAATAAAACCAATTTTTATTACTTAACGATTTTTAAGGAACCAATTTTATGCTAGTTGTTGATTTAAGTAGTTAGCAAACCACATTGCAATAACACAAACAAAAGTTAATCAACCATGCAAGCATAAAACATGCACAACCACAAGTTCATAACCATAGCCTCCTAATGTTGACCACACTTGTTGTCCGAAGACAAGTGTATCAAAAGGTCTCTCTTAAGGGACTCAAAAGGACATGTGCTTGTGTTGGTGAACTCCCACTTGATCCCGCATTCAAATGCTCCAAGTGCCCACCCCCGTGTTGTGGTCTCCTTCATTTTTTTTGGGCTCTCTTCCTTGCATCTTCTTTTACAAAATATATCCTAATACATTTTTCTAGTAAAAGAAATGCACCTAATCTACTTATTACTACAAACCAATTGAAAGAATAAATAGATAACAAACCCAAATAAATATTACAACCATATTGAATGAATAAACAACCACTTTGAATGAACAAACATATCAACACAATCATTCAACCGAACACATGGCCATGGCTAGGTTATGAACATCTATTACATATCCAAATAAGCAATAACACAAGACTCAAATGGTTCCCCTTTACCCCTTGAAACTTTCGGCCAAACTTGACAAAACCGAAATTTCCGGGTTTTGGTCAAACAACACAATTAATCATCCAAATGACTTAGTTTTTCAAGGTTACCACATGCATGTAAAGTATAACCTTGAAAAACCATGGGGTAACCAAAACCCCCCAAAATTTTCGGCCATATAGTAAACCCCACCATAAACCCGAAAATTTTTGGGTCTAATGAAGCATGCATCCGTATAAGTGGCTCTTGATGCTATTGTTGGGTTTTAACAAGATTATCAAAGTCATAAAATCCCAATTTTATGAAAAACACAGCGGAAATTAGTTTTAAATCTTGTTAATTTCATATGTATAAAACCTATTTTACACATGCAAAACCCAAGCCCGGATCCAAATACGAAATACATAATATCAAACACATGCATGTCACTATAAGTCCATACATGTTAAAGCTACCTTTCAAATCCAAGGAAGAGGAAGGAGATGATGATGAAGAAGGCAAGAACTTGAATATGAAGCTCCTCAAGCTAGCATACCCTAAGCTTTCAAACAAACACCACTTGTAACAAGGATTTGGTAACACTTGACAACACTCCTTGGTCCCTTGCTCTTGGCCATCCAAAGAGAGGAAGAGAGAGTAGAGGATTTTTCCTCTAGTCTTGTGTTGTATATCTTTGTTACTTGTGAATTGTGTTGTATAAGAATGAAAGAAAGATAGATATAAAAGGCACCACCCACTAGCACCAATGAAACCATTTGCATGCCTCCACTCCCTTGGAGATAATAATAAAATAATACAAAATGGAATAGAAAAGGGGGGGGGGAGGTTAACTCTCATTATAGGAGACATGCTTGGTAACCATTATTCACATATTGTTATTTAACCATCTTAAATAACATTATGGAATGCTATCTCTCAAAATATAATCATCCATATGATTTATTTATTTCACAAGTACATTGTATTTAGAAACCTCTTTCTAAATAACTCAAGTCTTAATATTCATTTGTTATGATCATATCATATATAAACAAATATTATTGGTGTTTGTCTAGCTTGTTATTGGGTATGACTCGAGTTGGATCATGACATACTAGCCACATCAATTATATTATGTGTCTTGGGCATACCGAGTCCAACATATATAGAAAAGGGTTTAAATAAGAATAAGATATTTTCTATGAATAATAAGAACCATTAGAAAAATGACATGTGGCTTTACTTTTAACTTGCATTAAAGGGTAGTTAGGTAATTTTCTCTTTGCATTTTATTATATTAAAAACTAAGAATAGTTGTTTATGAATTACAATCAAAGGGATTTTGAACGTGATTGTCTTTATAGTATTTATGAATTATTGATAAATCTGGTTAATATAGTTAAAATCCCTGTCTTCAATCATCCATTTCAATTGACTTTGTAATATTTGTAACCTGTTCAACGACGACATACACTAATTTACGTTATAAATTTTCATTTCAAATTAAACATTTTTTATATCAGTGAATGACATGGGTAGTGGGTTAGTAATTAATTAATAAGAATTAATTTTTTATCACACATCAATTTACTTTGTGAAGATCTGAGCGTTTTTCTAATTTTGAAAATTCCTTGATTAAAACACTACATGCAAATTAGAACACACTTTGGATGAAATTACCCCTGGAAGTTTTAAAACAAACTTGCAAAATAGAACACTATATGGTTTTATATCAACTTTAGATCTCTACCATTAAATCCTAGATCTAAGGGTCCGTGTTTATTCCTACTATTCTTAGAAAACACTCTATTCTTACAATAACCCACCCTATATATATATATATATATATATATATATATATATATATATATATATATATATATATATATTTCGTATATTAAAATTAACCGAACTAATAAATATATATATGTATACGTATATGTATATATATACATATATATGTATATGTATGTATATATGTGTATATATATATGTATATATATATGGGTGGGAGAGAACTCCTCTTAAAGAGAGAACTAGAAACTAATAAAAATTATTTTTTACTTTTTTTAAAAAATATTTTATAATTTTTTTCTTTTCTCCTTCTAATAACATGATATTGTTCCTAAAAAAAGAAAAAGAAAGAAAAAGAAAACATCGATGTAATGCATATGTGCACTAATGTGTATTACATATATACAATAGTGTTTTATTGCATATAATACAACATAATTGCGTTATACAATACACACTATTGAATATATGCAAATACAACACTAATAATTGTACTCAAAACACAATATCGCATATACGTAATACAACACTAATGCACATATGCACTATATTGATTCTCTCTTTATTAGTTCTCTAGTGCTCTCTTGCTCTCTTTAAGAAGGAGTTCTCTCTTGATCCTCTCCCTATATATATATATATAATATAATATAATATTTAACAATCTATAATATATATTAACGAAAATCCTAAAATCCTACTTGTCGCGATGTGGTCGCTCCCCCCTTTTATGGAAGCCACCATTAAACGGGTTATAACATCTCATTAAATTAAAAATTAATCTTACCAATTATTTGATATGAAAATCCTATAAAATAGGGATTTACTAAAATTTAATATCCAATTTAAAAACAAAAAGATATTATTTATAATTAATAAACAATTTTATAGTAAAAAACATAAGCGAGTCATGGGTCACCAAATCCAAATAACTTTAAAACGGGTTATAACATATCATTTATTTATGAAACCCTTTCATCATCAAACCCTAAGTATATTATTAACTTTCTTACAATAAAGAAAATTAAAATCCAAAAAATAAATATTAAAAAACGAAAAATGTAAAACAACTAGCCTCTCAAGCCATCGGATTACTTTATTTGTAAATGAAGGTTTCTCGCACATTTGACCCGAATTCACGGGTATAGGTCTCACCAAACCCAGATAACTCTTAAACGGGTTATAACATGTCATTATATTAAAAATTAATCTCATAAAATATCTGATATGAAAATCCTATAAAATAGAAATATACTAAAAATTAATATCCTATTTTATTTAAAACAAGATATTATTTATAATTAAGAAACAATTTTATAATAATTAAGAAACAATTTTATAATAAAGAAAATAAACGGGTAATGGGTATTACCAAACCCAAATAGCTTTTAAACCGGATTATAACATATCATTTATTTGTGAAACCATTTTATCATCAAACCTCAAGTATATTAATTATTAACTTTCTTACAATAAATAAAATTAAAATCCAAATATACATATATAAATATTAAAAAACAAATAATGTAAAACAACCCCCGTAATACGGGGGATAAAATCTAGTAGTATTGTATAATATTTGTGTTTTTATCAATAGTTAACATAGCATGAATATCAAATAATAATAATATAAATATAAAATAATTATAGTAAAGGTGCATTTAGTCTTCCTACCTTTAAATAAATTTAACGTGTAATAATAATAATAATAATAGTAGTAGTAGTAGTAGTAGTAGTAGTAACAACAGCAACAATAATAATAATGAACCAAGCTATATTGTAGTTTAAAATAATTCATTTCGTTAATAAAAAAATTTGCTTTTTTTATCAAACATATTATATATAAGTTTATGGTTAATTAATATTTATTATTTATAATGCTTAATTATTTATAAATACATGCTTATAAATAATATTAAGTCAAAGCGTTAATATTAATAATAGTGATAATAATAATAATAATAATAATAATAATCATAAATATATGTAATAACCTCTAAATTTATTTTAACAATTAAATTAATAGATCTTTAATCTCAAAACACCATCAAATCGCAAATCCGTTATAAACCTCATTAATTTTTCGTTTATTTATTAATTTTTTCGTTAACAATTAGGGCGTTTTATTGACGTGTCTTGAGATGCGCAACCGTTGCCACCTTAACTTTTTATCATCGTATCAACAATCATTCCAACCGATAAGGTAAGTAATTCCCGTCCGCCTTTTTACCGTTTTATATTTTGGGGGCGTTATGCGTTCACAAACTCCATTATTTTATTTTACACTACAATTCCATTATTTGCATTTATATGGTATTGCTCAATTAGTAATATGTGCAAATGTGACCATGTGTTTATTTTATGTTTTGGTAGTTGGTATCTCATCATCATCCTCATCCTCATTAGTATGATCATACGCCGTCGGAGTAGCTTGTTATCTATGTGATTCGAGTGAAAAGACAATTCTTATATTAATTGTTATGCTAGTTGTAGTAGTTCATATTTATCGAAATGAATTGTCATTTTTAATATTATATGTATTCAAAAAACCGTGATTACTTGCTCAACTTTATGTTGACAAACTATATATTTTCGCGCATGACGTGGGTAGCTATATTAGATGAAGAAACAAGAGAGTAAAGAGTATATTGGACCTTAGGATGCATGATAAATAATGATGAACTTTATTTCAATTATTTTAAGTTGTAATGTTTATTTCTTTTGAGATAATGTTTGTGTTTTGCGTATTTGGATTATATGAAATAAATAATTTAGATAGTGACACGTGTATTTACTTAGTGTCTTTTGAGCTACGATACAATTATGTCGCGCCCCGGCATATTCCGCCAGAGGTTGGGGTGTAACAACCCCAAAGTGTTTAAAAGTAAGCGGGGGTATGATTACTCAATTGGGTATGAGAGTGAGAATAGCAAAGCCTAAAAGTGAGTTGGATGATTGGCACGGGTAAACTACAACGATTTATCATAATTTGAAAAACACAAGTGTGAATATTCAAACGAATATGGAGAACTTATAGTTTTAAGGTCATGAGCGTTTTGAGGACTTCGTTTTATGGTTAAAGATACAAATGAGATAAATATGATAAACTATAAAAATAAATTATGTCATAAGATGTTTTTACAAAAATATAGATAAGCTATGCATATATATATATATATATATATATATATATATATATATATATATATATATATATATGTGTGTGTGTGTGTGTGTGTGTGAAACTATGTTTTTATCCAAAATAGTTATTTTCAACAATTCATAACAATACTTTAAATATGTAATAATTAATAAAATGCTAAGAGGTTTCTAAGTCTTTGTTAAAAGAATGTTTATTTCTTTTATGAAGATAATTACTTATGTTTACCATAATCTTAAGAATATGAATATATAATTATTGTGACATTTTAAAGAACCAATCCAAATTAAGAAAACCATGCATACAATTGTTTATGGTTAATAACGAAAATTCTATGAAGTTCATTATATGAATTTCATAACCATTTATATATTAAAATAAGAAATTAAAGTATGTTTAGAGGATAGATAGTTATATGCATGTTAGAGACCCAACAAAATTTGGTTGTTGATTAATATGAGTAGCAAAGTATCAATTTGATTATTAATTTTAAAAATCCCTAATTTGCTATGAATCTTTGATGAAGAAGAAGATGAATAACAAGATGGAAATAGGATAATCTAACGACAAAGATGATAATTCTTCTTCCTAATTGAGTAGAGACCTTACAAGCCTTCTAATCAACTCCAAAATGCTTGATTATAAGTGCAAAGTGTGTGTGTTTAAGTGGAATTCGTGTCTAAGAAATGAAACAAGTTCTTCTATTTGTATGTTGAGCTGGTGGTCTGACACACCCCTGTGTTTCATGAAACACGGCCCCGTGTATCGATGTCAGGACCACAATTTTGTCTTATCTATGACATCTGGAAATGGGGGCATGCTATGGGAAGCACGGCCCCGTGTTACAAGTGTCAGAACCATATTTTTGTCTTATTAATGACAACTGGACATGGGGGCATGTTAAGGGAAGCGAGGCCCATATTACAAGTGTCAGGACCACATTTTTGTCTTATTAATGGCAGCTGGACACGAGGGCGTGTAAAGGGAAGCATGGCCCCGTGTTTTGAGGTACCAGGTCATCTTTTTTTTTTTGTCTTATAAATGACACTGGGTATAGGGGTGTGTTAAGGGAAGCATGACCATGTGTTTTGTGGTGTCAGATCGTCATTTCTTTTTCTTATTCAAGAAAGGTGACCACGAAGGCGTGGTTGGGAAGCACGACCCTGTGTTTGAGTGTCAGGAAGTTTGAAATTTGGCAGTTTCAGTCACTTGTTAAATACTCAAAAATAGTGAATATACTCGAATAAACTTGATAATAACACACATTATTGAGTTGGTTTAACATGAATAAGCATAAACCCACACAATATAACATAATTTCCATCGATTTACTGGTTGAATAAAGATTCGAAATACAATTTGGATTGGGTTTCAAATACGAAAAAGTGACGAATGTCACAACCATCACCACCATCACCGTCTCCATCACATTCAAGTTCGGAATCCGAATCATCGTGGATCCAATGATCATTAAGTGGAGCAATATAATCAACACGCGTTGGATGAGCAATCAATCTATTATATCTTGTCTTGGTTTGTGCTGTATGAACCCTGTATGATCTAAAATGTCTCATGGTGTCTTCGTTCATGTGCTCCGGAACTATAAGATATACTTCAACCTCCGGGTCTTTAACTAGGTTAGGCTCTAAGTGGTTGATTATCTTCTGGAGGAATCTTGAATACATTAAGAACTTGTTCTTGTGAGTCGTACAGTTCTCATTCAAATGATAGAAAATCATCTCTGAGAAATTGAACGGTTTATTCAATATAAGTGCAACAAACGCTGATTGTAACATGACCCTAGCACTCATCATAACCTCCCTTCGTCCACCAAGGCAATGGATCAAAACGTGTAGCAAATACTAATAATTCTCACACAAATTTGTCTTGTTATCCATCGACTTCATCAAGTCTCCCTTATACCTTAACCGATTAAACAACCCTTTGATCAACTCGCTATCAAAATCACACCTATCATCCAACATATCACCAACCCTCAATACCATATGAATCACTGGAATATCAATAGCAATCTTCTTATTTTGAATCTCCGCAGTAAGAGGATTCTCTCTCGATACGTATTTAGCTATATTCCATAACGGTCTAATAATAATTTAATGAACATGAAGATTAGTAGATATAGCATGGTGAATCGTGGATCTCTTCAAGCAGCTAATCATGTCACCAAACATAGCTCGACCAAAGAAGTCTTCCTCTTAGAAAGCATAGATTGTGTTTCTTATCCCAATCAAGTTGAGGAATAGTTGGAACTTCTACTTCTTGTTGGACCTCGGGATTTTCAGCAGGTTGTTTAGCAGGTGGTGATTGTTCAACTTGAGGTGCTACTTGAACAATTTGTTACTCTTTCTCGCCTTCGAAAATATTAACTTGAATATTTCAGCCATTTCAGTAAAAACAAATACATTAATCTTTGAAATATAAATTAAAAATGACAAGTTTGTCCTCATTCATTAATCATAATGGATAACGAATGAAAACATATCTTATTCGTTAAAGATTTATTAACGAATAGACACATTCTTTAATAACTTAAAATGAATATGTACATTCGTTAAGAAAATGTTCATTCGTTATGGGTGACACATCCTCATTTGTTAGAAATTCAACGAATGAAGTCATTCGTTAATATTTGTGTATGAATGAAGTTCATTCGTTACATAATGAACGAATGTCACAAAATAACAATAAATGACACTTAACGAATACGAAATGTTCACTTTTAAAGTTAAAGTCAAAATTGAATTGAAATCCAAAAAGTCAAACATGCAATTCAAATCTGGAAATCATTCAAAACCTAATCGATTACATTAAAGTATGTTAGCATCGATGAACCATCGATAATAAACCCAAACCATTTAATCAAGTTATTACATTAGTTATATTTTTCAATTATATCAGTTTATGTCTGATAACGGATTTAACATCAAAAACCCTCAAATCTAAACGAAAACTGAAATTGAAACCATCAAGATGCTCATTTATACCTTCTAATCACTTGTAGATAATCAAATAATCAAATATTAGCACAAATCAATTTTGAGAAAAATTTGACAGAGTTTCGTTTGGGTTCTGAGTTTTCGAGAGAAACAGTACGTAGACAAATGGAGTTCCATTCGTTTCTTGGGGTTTAAGTAGGCCGTACAACTTGACCCATTTCCCAAGACAAGAGAATGTCTCATTCATTTAATTTAAATTAACGAATGACCCTCACTCGTTAAGTTTTAATGAATATCCTTTCATTCATTTTTCATTCGTTAACAGGTTAACGAATAAGCCTTTTTCGTTATTATGAAGCGGAAACGAATGTGATGTTATAACGAATGTGGCACATTCATTATATGTATTTAACGAATGAACACTCATTCCTTACACTATAGTAATGAAAGAATATTTGAATTAACGAATGACCATCAAAAACAATTTTTTGATGAAAACACATTAAAATTACTTTAACAGTCATAACTTGACTCTATATTTTTAAATTAAAGGGAAAATACTTTTAAAATACCTGAAAATTCTTAACTTAAATCGTGGGTAAAATCTTTTTCATTTTCAAAATTTTAAATTATCATAGCTCGGTAATCGAAAATAAAGCAGAATTTAAATTCTTTTTGAATTTTCTAAATTTTATAACAAAACACACCAAGAATATTTTTGTATTTTTTATTTTTCAAACAGGAATTTATAATCGAAAATTAAATCAAATCAAAATACAATAAGCAGTACATATTTTTGTGAGTTCAAGCTGAGAATCATATTGGCTGATAGTGACCTAAACATCATTTCAATTTCAACCTTATGATACACATAATCCAATACTGATTGTAGATATAATTGTTCACTTTAAACTTACCCCGATCTTTCGGTAGCTTTACGATATATTTTAAGGTTCAATTAAACATGAATATTATGTGGACCCAACCTATCAGATATAATTTTTATATCTTTCATATAGTGAAGTTTTCACATGCACACATTTTATTTTCTTTAAATTGATTAACTGTGACTCGTGCAAAAATAATAAAATATAATAATAAGAAAGCAGAAGATTAAAATTTTCCCTTAAGATCTGTATTATTGCACGCAGATAATGTTCCATTTAACAAAATAAAAAGATAAAAATAAGTTGAAGTTGTATAATTCTTTAACAATCAAGTCGGATAATACTGTATTATCATAATGAGAAAGTCCAAGACTTTATACGAAATACCAAGAAAATAAAGCAGAATATCCAAATATTAATTCTCAGGTCGGATATGATTATCACGCAATAGAAAATCCATGATTTGAAGAAAAAATAAAGAAAAACTAAAGTTAAATTTTTTTGCAAAATAAAGGCTGAATTTTTTGCAAAATTAACGCATACACACAGAAATCTTTAAACTTTTATACTTCAAAGCATACATTAACTATGCATCAAGATGTCGTACCACTAGATTCGGCTAGTATTTAGATTTATATCTTTCCAACACCTATATGATCTGTCAAGCCTATCATATACATCATTCAACGTCTTATGGCACTTTCCAGTCTAGTTTATTCATGTGCTAAGTCTATTAGGTCAATATACTATCATTTTCCCTTTTTGCTTAAAAAACTCATTTTGATGAGCATTTTTCAATGTTTTTGGTTTTTCTAATATTTGAATATTTTTAGATTTTTTCTTTACAAACTGAAATCACAATATTTCTATATTTATCTAATTTTCTCCCCCTAAAAACAAAATTATAAATAAAGAAAAATAAATTAAAAATTGTACAAAATTAAAAATGATTAACCGAGCAATTAAATTTCTTTTAAAGATTTTACACCACTAATACCAAGCAGATAGTTAAATCGCGTTTTATCAAAAGCCTTGGTAAAAAGGTCAGCTTTCTGAAAATCCGTGTGTATCTTTTCAAGATTGATTGGTTTCTTTTCAAAGCAATCACTAGATAAAATAGTATCATATCTCATTGTGTTTCATCATTAAATGTTGAACGGGATTCTTAGGTGCTGTTTGTTTTTGAAGACGAAAACTGTCTGCAATCTTATTTCATCTAATTTCATGTCTGCAACTGAAGATGTGGTCTGAAGATCTGCAATCTAAAAATATAATACTCTTTGTTTTATAAACTGGATATTGTCAGCATAAGCTGAAAATTAGTTACCTATCATATATATCATAGTAGATATAAGTCCTTTAACATCTGTAACTGCAAAATAATTGGTGGTTGTGTACGAATTGTGGAAGTGGGTAGTGGTGATAGATGGTTGTGGTGGGAGTGGACTTTGGTGGTGGGTGGTGGTAGTGAATGATGGTTGTGGCCGACGGTGGGTGGTGGTGGGGATGGACCGTGGTGGTGGTGGTGGCGGCGGACGGTGAGTGGTGGGCGGACGGTGGACGGTGGTAGTGGCTGATGGTTGTGCAGATGGTGGGTGGTGGTGGGGATGGACCGTGGTGGTGGCGGGAGGCGAACGGTTGTGGTGGTGGCGGACGGGTAGGTGATGGTGGTGGACGATGGTTGTGGTCGACGGTGGGTAGCGTTGGTGATGTACGGTGGTGGTGGTTGACGGTGGTGGTGGTGGACGGTGGGTGGTGGTGGGTGGCTGGTGATCGTGGTGGTGGATGGTGGGTGGTGGTGGTAGTAGTGGAAGGTGGTTGTGGTCGACGTGGTGGTGGTGGTGGTAGGTGGTGGTGGCCAACGGTGGTGGTGGTGGGTGGTGGACGATGGTGGTGACAAACACTGGGTGGTGGTGGTGGTGGCTCATGGTGGGTGTTGATGGTGTTGGACATTGGGTGTTTGTTGGATATAAAGAAGTGTGAAGAAGTTGAACAATAGCTTATTTTTTAAGACTATAAAAGTATTGTTCAGATCTTTTTTTCTAAAAAAAACAAACAGTCCTCAGGAGCTTATGTCTGCGCGCCTGCAGACGTAAGCCCCCTGCAGTCCTTTTAATCAAAAACAAACAGAACCTTTGTCATGCTATTTGTAGCAGAATTATCAATGTAAATGGGAGTAGTAAGAAACTTCAAACCGTAATCCCGCAAGTGTTGCTGGATCCATAAAACATGTGAACAGCAACTCGAGGTTGCCACATATCCGGCTTTAGAGGTTGAAGTAGAGACCGTTGTCTGCTTCCTACACTACCAGTAAAGAAGCCGGTTTCCTAAGAATTAGCATCCTGCTGTAGAAGACTTGAAATTGATCTTGCACGATCCTGCTTTAATACCACTTGATAAGGCATGTTCTAATCAATTACGTTAAGGATCTAGTCTTAGATATGAATTATGTTTAGGTTTTATGTTAGTGTGTGTGGTTTGTGTGCTGAGAGACAATTTGGGCAAAGTAACGACTCGGAAATCGATAAAATAAGAACTATTACATTAATGATAATTTACAGGATATGCATAGACGATGGACTCATTTGTTAGACTGACCAAACGAATGAACTCTCATTCGTTATTATACGTTAACATCCTCTAACGAATGAAGATTAAAGACACGTGGTGTCTCATTCTTTATTAGCTACTCTAACGAATGAGACAATATATTAACGAATGTGTGTAACATAAATTATCAAAATACCCCTACAAAATTATCTAATAACAAAATATGTTAAACAAAGATCGAGACACAAAAACGATGCTCTAGCATTATTCAGTATCAATAATGGTCATTATTCAGTTATGAGTTTTATGGCTATAAACCCATATCAAATACACGCAAAAACAATATCATTCTCAATCTCTCTGCTACAACATTGCTTTGTTTTTTTTCAGGCAAGTGATTAAGTCCGGTAATAAGCTGCTGCTTCGAATCGCCGTACCCTTAGAACGGACCGCGAATCTATTTAACGGAATTGTGTCACACACAAGTCCGGTTCACTATTACCATTTCTTGCTTTCTTGGTTTACCGTTTTAGATTATCATTTGAATTTCTAACAAATACTTATATTGAAGCTAATTTAAACATTTTTACTAAAAATTAGTTGCTTATATCGTAAGCATGCAAGCTCATCAATTATTTTTAGTTGATGTTATCTTGCATATTTTTCAGGATATATGAATAAAGGACTGCTTGTTAGAGTTATATTATCATGAAGATTTATCATCGTTATCACAAGTATATTGTCTCATTGTTGAGAAACCTTGTAATAATATCTTGTAAACATGTAATTAGAATACATGTTTTGCATTCTCTTGTAATTAATGTTAGTCTTGATAGATCAACATATTGTATATTCCATGTTTCCTCTTTAGTGGTATGTTATACCTTGATTCCCACCGTAATATGCAAATATGTAATAACACAAATTAAATGTTGTTTTCACTTTTACATTGTACTCTTATCAATTACCGAATTTTGCATATACCAAGTAATGCTAAAATGCCATTCATCATACCGCTATATATCCTTCCTTTTGGAAACTTATGAACACGTGGTTGACAAGGTCCAGAAAGCCAATACTTTCTTCCTATCTCATATTTATCTTTGGTCCGGATGATAATCCAAAATTCTATTTTCTAACGACAGGATCCCAAGTAAGATTATCTAAATCGGCTTAACTCAATCCAGAAGGTTGTATTTTTCGTTGAAAAACAAAAACCTTTTGGAAGTTGTCATAGCTCGCTGTTCACAAATAAAAAACAAACCCGCGAATTGTATGTTCATCTCCTGAAGGACTTGTCGACTCCAAGTATTTGTTATTTGTAAAGTTCAATTGGTGTTTGTTATTTGCCAGAGCCAATAAATAAATATGGGCATTGTTGTTTTTTTTTAAAACAAAATTAAATTTGAGGAATGTTGGGTCTTGGACACTAATAAATATATAGATGGGGCACTAGTTCTTTGAGCCATAATATTTAATAGACTTAATAAAGAATCTAAAGAATTAGGGCACTTTTTCTTTGAGCCATAATATTTAATAGACTTAATAAAGAATCTAAAGAATTAGGCCGGCCGGTGGGTCATTTGAGTATGGTAAAAGATCCTACGTGTTCAAGGGTCATTTAAGGGCCTTATTTTAATACTATCCTTTCTCCCTCTCCCTCACGCATAACAAGATGAGCATGAGGACGGTCATGCGCGTCATTTGGTTTTGTTAGTAGGTTCTTTGACTCCTGATCCAATCAGAATTTTTTCTTTTCTTTACTTCTTTTTTATATTAAATAAAATGAAATGGGGGAATGATGAAGAATGAGATGAATGAACCATAAAAAGGATTGAAAGATAAGGTTGAATGTTGAAGGAAAAGCTAAGTTGGCACTGAGGTGGCATAGACGTGACGAATGAAAGGAAATGAGGTAATAACCCATACCCTTTAGGGTATGTTTGGTTGGAAGTAATGGAATGAAGGGGGGTGGAATGGGAGAAGATATGGAATCGGCAATGGAATGAAATAGATCATTACCATTCATTTGTCTTATTTGGTTAACCTACGAGAATAAATGAATTATAACTTCATGTTGTTTTGTATCTAAAAAAAGTTGTAGGAATGAAATAGAAATAATAAAAACACTACTATCTCAAAATACTTTAAAAAAATACCTATAATGTCGACGGTGATAGCTCTAGTGACGAAAATGGTGGCGGGTGGCGGTCAGGCGGCAGGGGTGGCGGTGGTTAAGCGGTGAAAGCATTGGTAGATATGGAAATAATACAGTGGTGGTGGTCATGCAACGACAGTGGTAGTGGCGGTGATAGTCAAGCTGCAGCAGCGGTGGTGGTGGTGGTAGTTGACAGGTGGATTGTAGAGCCACCCTTAAGTGTCGTAATTCGAGTTAAAACGTGTGCATTTATGTATAAATTCAAGGATTTGGATTACTACACTATGTTGTGTTAACGCAGGTACAAATGAGGAGAAAAGGTTGCTCAAGTGTGTTCAGATGAAAAGGAACAAGAGAGTCAATGCGGGAAGTCAACAACCAAGAATTGATAAAGAAAAATGGAATTTTGAACTGGGTCTACCGTAGCTTACGGTAGCCACCGTAAGCTACGCTAGGGGTCTGCCGTAACAAGCCACCGTAAACAGACATTTTCCACCGTAAGAACTTCAGGGCTACCATAGCTTACGGTAGCCACCGTAGCTTACTGTAGCCTCAGCATTTTACTGTCGTTTACAACTCGAAAAATGGGTTTTAAAGGACTTTTGGGTTCCATTCTTGATTATTCCGAACAAGACAATTGGTGTGGGTGATTTTGGTGCCTTGGAACAATATTTTGGGTGTTTCTTATTGAAGATTAACATCATAATCTTTGATTGAATTGGATTAAACATTGGATTGATGAAACCAATCATGTGTGGCTAAACCCTTTGGTGTTTCTCTTGGATGTAAGGTTATCCACAATACATTTATGTTTTTTGTTCTTGTTGGGCTATATTTGTGGTTTATACTTGTAGGTTGGGCTTAGATAGAGTATATTATGTAAGCCGAGAACTTTAGTGGTTCTCGGCGGGCTTTGGGCTATTGTTGGGCCAATATGTTAGTTCCCTATATATAGATATCTTGATAGGGTTTTAAGTGGTTGTTCGTTCACGTGGTTATTAGCCGTCTTAAGGTTTTCTTAGACGAGTATTGTATTGCTAGTGCTTAAGCACCCGACGTTAATATTAACGTATGTTTTGAAGCCACTCTGGTGTTTGACATGTTTGTGCTTTGTTTGTGTTCTTGAATCATCTAGTGTTGGAATTCCGCGCCAACACCTAGATTGTTGATATCATAATTGTAGTGATCCAGATTCGGTACTTACAATTGGTATCAGAGCCTTAGCCCTATTCAGGCTCGTTATTGTGATATCAAGGATTCAAGATCTTGATTTATTGGTGGTCTACTTGTATTTCCGGTGAACAAGTAATCGGAGAAGAAGGAGATTCACTTTTGGGAAAAGATTGGTTTTGGTTTGGAAACAAAGCAAAATCCCATCTTTCTCGGAAGTTTGTTACGCTACAAATTGACTTCTGGTGAGATTCAGGGTTTTTGGCTACAACTAGTTCTCGGCCACAACTGTTCTCGGCTTACAACTAGTTTTCGGCCACAATCAGTTATCGGCCACTACCAGTTTTCGGCTAGGGCAGTTCTCGGTTGACTTGAGTTTTCGGTCAATAATCATTGTTCTCAGTCAATAAAAGTGTTCTCTGCTGACTGAAGGTGTTTTCGGTCAACCTTAGTTCTCGGCTTAGTAAACTGCAGGATCTATTTGGATCTGATTAGTTGATTAAGACCCGTTAGTTAGATTTTGACTATAATTTCTTCTGGACCAAAATAAATTTCTAAATTATTCTAAAAATGGAACAATTATCCAACAGCAATGTATCATCAAGTGCTCTACTTCATCAAGAATTAGATTCAATAATGGGGATAACAACTCGTGTACCTCGCCTATTGTCTCATGAGGGTTTCAGCGAGTGGAAATTTCGTTTTGAAAAATATGTTAAAATGAAAGATGCCAAGATCTGGAGAAGCATCGTTAGAGGACCCCAAATCATCATGTATCTACGTGAAGATACAAATGAGGTTGTTGTGAAGCCAGTGGCACAGTATGATGATGATGATTTTGCCAAAGTTGAAGAGGATGAAAGTGCTCTATCAACTATAACCATGGCTCTTTCTCCTGAGATTGCCCTTGGTTTTAAAGAACTTCAATCTGCCAAGGAACTATGAGAGACACTAATCAAGGTGTATGAGGGAAATGAAGATATGAAAAGGAGTTGCCAAGACCTGCTGCAACAAAAGTTCAACATGTTTAACCATGTTCTGGGGGAGTCATTGGAAACTCAACTCCAAAGGTTCATATCTCTAGTGACTGAAATGAGATCCGCCAGTATTTATCTAGCAACTTCAGAGATAAACAACAAACTGGTGAACTCATTGCCAAAAAGTTAGGACATGAATGTTGCTGTTATCAAGAAGACTAAAGATCTCAACAGAATGTCGATCTCTGAGATGATGGCTACTATCAAGGAATGTGATATGGACGACAAGCAACGTGAAATAAATCATGCTAATTCCTACAGTGCAGCTGGTTACAACGTTGCTTCCAACAATGCTCTCATTTCTCAAGAGAGTTTCTCTATGTTCAAGGCCACTCAGCAACCACCGACCCAAGGAAACTTTCAGATGTTTAAGTCCACTCAGGGCCATTCCTCTGCTATTCCACCTCAACCAGCCTCAGTTTTCTTCACTAAGTCTGCTCAATCTTCATCTGCTGACACTGCTCATGGTCTGAACTCAAGCCAGTTTCCCTCCATTCCGAAAGAGACTCAGGAGAACATAGCTCTAATGGCAGGGTTCATGAACTGCTATAATGCATTTCTAGCTGAAGACTTGGTTCAACCAGTTGTGGCTGCTAAACTCGATCAGATTCACCCTGATGATGTTGAGGAAATGGATATCGCTTGGCAAATCGCCATGGCAGTGTTTCGTGCCAAGAAATTCACTAAGAGGACTGGTAGAAACAATTGGAACATGCCAAATAATCAGAAAGTGGGTTTTAACAAGAGCACCCTGAGGTGTTATAACTGTCACGAGCCGGGTCATTTTGCTCGTGAATGTAGAAAGGGCGCTGGTTCCAGTGGGTAATGCTAGGGGAGATGTTGGTGAGAGTTCGGGAAATGGTGAATGGGGATTGATTGCTCAACAGTTCTCTTGGGAGGATCAGATGGTTGCTCTCAACATTGGAAGTCAGACTGCAAATTTTGCAAATGTTGAAGACATTGAAGAGGAAAACACTACTGAGGAGCAAGTCAAGGAACTTCAATTCGCATTCATGGCGTTTACTCCCTCCAGCTCATCTGAGGTAAGCTTTCAACCATGCTCTCTAGATTGTGTTGATAAAATCAACTTATATAAACTTCATAATGATAACTTAATCAGAGACATGGAAAGAGTAAAATCAGAAAATTTTAAACTTAAGAAAAATGAAAAATCCTTCGTTGATAAAATAGAAGCATATAAAAAGGATCTCTCTAAGCTTAAGTCTGAATTCAGTGTAAATTGTTGTCACCACCTAGATGCTAAGTAGGAAATTGTTGCATTAAATGCTAAACTGGAAGCCTCAAAATTGGAAATTTTGAACTTAAACGCTAAATTTGAAAGAGCTGAACTTGATTTTAAAAAATTCGAGGGTTCCAGTAAAGTAGTAAACTCAATGATTGATAATCAATTACGGTGGAAGGAAAGGGAAGGTGAGGGATTAGGGTACAGTCAGGTACGCCCACCTTACAATGACAACCATGTTCAACTTCCTGTCACCAAAGAGCAGGAAGAAACGGTGCAGGACATGAAGTACGGTAAACATGATAAGAATGACGTATCTGATCATGTAAGTGCATCCACCTCAGGAGTGAACGATACTAACGTGTCTACTTCATGTCCAGAGAAAGTAATTGTTGAGGATTGGACTGATGAGGATGATGAAGCTTGTGTTTCGTTTAATAAAGACTTTAATTCTGATGCTACTTTGAAACTACCTGCTTTGAATTCTGTTATTCCAACTGTTTGTGTGGGCTCTGTTTTAAAGAGCAACGATTTTTGTGTGGTTGATTCAGTTGAAACTTTAAATTCTGAAAATGTGGTTTCAAATAAAATTGAAAAATCAAAAAATTTCATCAAGTATCTACCACCTAAATTTGTCAAAGAGGGATGCTCTAATGACAAAAGGGGTGATAAGTTTCAAAATGTGAAACATGGCTCTCGCAAGTTTAAACAAGCTGGTCCACACAACCAGTCCAGACAAGGAGGTGCCCAAAATGATTTTTACATAAAGCGACAAACATGTTTTAATTATGGCACTCCCGGTCATATTGCCAGAAATTGTCCACATCGTCCATGTGTTCCATATTATGGATTTTATCAGAGGAATATGCCCTATATGCCTCACAATTCATACAGGCAAAGATTTAGGCATTATACGGCTAATCCCTCTAACGGTGATTGGAACCGAAACAAATCTGGCAGGTTTAGTTCACATCAGCCAAGCCTAACATGTCTCGGAAAAGGGGTGGAAACCATGTTTCTACTTCAAAAGTTCACTCGATTTCTAAACTTCGGCCTGTCGGGAGAACAAATTCGTTTGTTCCCTCCACACGCAAGCCAGAGACTAAACCATCCATTCGTACATACAATAGTAAATCTTTCAACGGTAAATATAAATGGATGCCTAAGTCTCCGGTAAAGAAGGTTTCTTCTTCAATGTTAGATAATCGAGAAGATATGTCATGGCAGCCCATAACTAGTATAGATGAGTCAGGTGTACCCAGTGTCACTATGGACTGGGTGCCAAAATCTAACTAATCCCGCACTTTGTGCAGGAGCAGCTATGGAGGAATATCATCAGACCGTGGTATGTTGATAGTGGCTGTTCCAGGCACATGACAGGAGACATTTCCCAGCTACACGACATTCAAACGTTTAATGGTAGGTATGTGTCTTTTGCGGGTGGAGAAAAGGGAAAGATCACACAGAAGGGTACTGTAAGTAACGGTGTCTTAAAATTTGAAAACGTAAATTTCGTTCCTGAATTGAAGCATAGTTTGCTAAGCGTGTCACAAATCTGTGACAAGGGGTTTTTAACTCAATTTACTAAAAAGGAGTGTTTGATTCTGAAACCAGGTATCATTATCCCAGAAGACTGGATTCTTGTTCGATCACAACGAAAAGATAATGCTTATGTGATCGACATGAACAAAAATGTTCCTGATGAAATAACCTTTTTGTTCTCAAAAGTGTCTGAACACAATGCAATGCTCTGGCATCGTCGTCTTGGTCATACAAATGTGAAAAATATAAACCGACTTGCTAAAAATGATTTGGTACGTGGTTTACCCTTTAAGGATTTTGTTACCATTGAAAAGTGTGTGGCTTGTGCTCTGGGAAAACATCATCGTAAATCTCACAAGCCAAAACTGATCAACACTATCTTCTCAGTTCTTCAACTATTGCATATGGATCTCTTTGGTCCGGTTCATGTCTTAAGTCTCTCTCGCAGTTCTTATTGTTTGGTTATCACTAATGACTACTCACGCTTCACTTGGGTATTTTCTTATCCAATAAAAGTGAAACTGCAGAGCTGATCAAAAGATTAGTAGTGCTTATGGAAAATCAGTTGAAGCTGAAAGGAATTCGTTGTGATAATGGTACGGAATTCAAGAATGCTTCCTTGAATCGTTTTTGTTCTGAGAGGGGAGTGCTTCGTCAGTACAGTTCAGCTCGAACACCTCAACAGAATGGTGTGGCTGAAAGGAGAAACAGGACTCTTATCGAGGCGGCAAGGACCATGCTGTGTGATTCTAAGCTGCCATTATTTTTCTAGGCAGAAGCTATTAATACGGCCTGTTATGTTCAGAATCGGGTGATAATCAACAAAACACAAATGAAAACTCCTTATGAGATTGTCTATGGACATAAGCCTACCGTCGCGCATTTTAAGGCCTTTGGTTGCCTATGTACTCTTTTGAACCTCGAGTCTACTCCGAAATTTGGGGCCAAAGCTGATGATTGCTACTTTGTTGGTTATGCGGGCCATACTGCCTACAGGGTCTACAACAAGTCTACCAAACAGATTCTAGAATCGTATGATGTTCGTTGGTTGGAAGAAAACAAGACTGATGCTCGTGTTGGTCCGGACTGGTTATTTGATTATAATGAACTCTTCAAACCGTTCAATGTGTTTCCGGTCATCAACACAGATCCTTCAGGCAGCACTACAGTGGATGCTGAGAAAGATGACTCACATGCTATATCCCACATCTCTCCACTTCTGGATGACGTCATCCCAGAACCAGTTATTGACGACAAACCCGCATCCGTCTCTCAACCGATAGCAGTTCCGGAAAATGAATGTTCGCCAAGTCCGCGTAAAGACACCGCGACAGTTGAGGGGGAGAGTCCTATTCGTCAGATTTTCGGGAGCACACTATTTCCTGATGTCATTCCAAATGAATATGTCACTAGCACTTCGTACTCTCATAGTACAGTGACCTCCGGATGGAAGAACCCTCTTGCTGACATTGAAGTGACTTTGTCAAACTTGAATTCTACCAGTGATGTTTCCAATCAATCACTTCCTTCAAGAATTCAGAATGATCATCCAATTGAGAACGTCATAGGTCCTCTTGAAATGGGCGTGTCCACCAGAAGTCAGACTGGGAATATAAACAGTTGCTTGTTTTCTTGTTTCATATCTCAGATAGAACCAAAGACAGTAGACATGGCCCTCCAGGAACCCAGTTGGGTAGACGCTATGCATGAAGAGTTAAATCAGTTTGATAAGTTGAATGTTTGGAAATTGGTTGAGTTACCGGAGGGAAAGAAAGCACTTGATACGAGATAGGTGTTCCGGAACAAGCAAGATGACACCGGGGTTATTGTTCGAAACAAGGCTCGATTAGTAGTACGTGGTTTTCGTCAAGTTGAAGGGTTGGATTACACTGAGGTTTATGCTCCGGTGGCTAGACTTGAAGCCATCAGAATTTTTCTGGCCTTCGCTTCATTTATAGGGTTCACTGTGTATCAAATGGACGTTAAAACTGCTTTTCTGTATGGCGAGGTCAAGGAAGAGATATATGTGGATCAGCCACCGGGTTTTATTGATTCAAAGAAGCCAAATCATGTTTACAAATTAGACAAGGCATTGTATGGGCTTCATCAGGCTCCTAGAGCATGGTATGCTACATTGACAGCACATCTTCTAGATCATGGCTATAAGCGAGGAACCATTGATCAAACTCTGTTCCGCAAAACCGTCGAAAAAGATTTGATTTTAGTCCATATCTATGTAGACGACATCATCTTCGGATCCACCAGTGCTGAGTTGTGTGTGGAGTTTGAAGAAGTAATGAAGAAACGTTTTGAGATGCGTTCGCTGGGTGAAATAACAACATTTCTGGGATTACAGGTTCGCCAAACCTCGGCAGGAATTTTACTGCATCAAGGGAAGTATGTTAAAGATATGCTTGCAAAGTTTAAGTTTCAAGACTCCAAGAGTGCTAACACTCCCATGGCGGAAAGGCCTTTACTGTCATCTGATCCGGAAAGGAGTCCCGTAGATCAAACATACTATCGATCAATGATCGGGTCTCTAATGTACCTCACCGCTAGCCAACCCGATATCATGTTTGCAGTCTGTCAGTGTGCTCGTTTTCAGGCTAATCCTAAACTTTCTCATTTAATTGCTGTCAAACGTATTTTTAGATATCTGAAGGGACAACCGAAGTTAGGTCTTTGGTATCCCAAACATTCATAATTTGATTTTTATGCTTTTGCTGATAGTAGTTATGGTGGAGATGACATTGACAGGAAATCTACATCTGTCGGATGCCAGTTCTTAGGAGATCGTCTCATTTCATGGCAGTGTAAGAAACAACAGACGGTGTCCACCTCGACTGCCAAAGCAGAGTATGTTGCTGCGTCAGCCTGCTGCTCTCAGGTTATCTGGATGCAAAATCAACTGCTAGATTACGGTTTGGAATTTCTTGATACTCCTATATTTTGTGATAATGATGCTGCCATTGCAATTGTTAAGAATCTCGTTCAGCATTCTAAAACCAAGCACATTGACATTAAAATTCATTTTATCCGTGACTGTTACGACCGGAAGCTAATTCATCTTGAACAGGTCCACACTAATAATAATGTGGCGGACCTATTTACGAAGCCGGTCGGAACAGCCAGATTCAATGTGCTTGTTGGGCTTCTCAAGATGCTGCGTTTTAAAGACTGAGTATTTTTGAGGTTTAAATTGTATACATAAATTTTTTTTGTGTCATAATTTCTATACCAATTTAGGGGGAGAAAAAGGAAAATACAAAAAAAAACAAAAATTTTTTTGTTCTCTTGCTTAAAATCATGCCGGTTACTCAAGTTCAACGGACATATTTCATATGTTTCGTCCTGTTATCAATTCTTGACTCACGGGATAGCCATTAACCTTAGGACTGAAAGTGACCAGGGTAACTGAACATACATAAAAATTAATTTTTGGTTTAACTATCGGTTTAAGTTCTTTCACTGAAAATCATGTCGGCCACTTAAAGTTTGATGGACACATTTTATTATGTGATTGGTCCTATTGTCTACCTGTAGACACATAGGATAGCCATTCACCTGAAAACTGAAGGCAGCTGGGGTGATTGGATTTAAATCATCTTTGGAATATCATTAAGGAAGTGATATTATTATTCAGCTAAAAGCTTTTCAGATAGCTTAAAGTTTTTCAAATGAAAATTGATCCAACCTTTGAGAAATGATAGATAAATTGATTTTGAGTGCCTAACGTGTGAAGTTATTAGGCTAAAAAGGCTTTTGATTAGTTATTGATGTGTGTGGAAGCTTTTCATGATACGTAAAAGTTGAAGTGATACAAACTAAATCTGCTAAACTTAGTGTGGAGAGTCATTTTGAAAATTTATGCATGTCCCTAGATACATCTCTCCGAATGATAGGCAGAAAAGCAATTACCCAGTCATACACGAGCCAGTTAGTATCTAGATCACCAAAAGGGTTATATCTCATAAAAAAAATTATTATTATTATTTAATTTATCATTAAATTGTTTTCTAAAAGCTTAAAGGGGTCTCAGGGAACTACAGGGGTGGGGCATCCAAATAAGTCCTAAACACCCTGAATGTAAGGCTTGTAAGTCCGGATGGCATGTAAGTCCAACGTTCAACCTTAAAGCTTAATAATCATTTTGTATAGAGAAAAATATTTTGATCAAGTACTAGGGGGTTGGAGTCAAATTGGGGTGATCTGGGGAAAGCCAAATACGCCTTGAGAATAGATAAGGGGCATCATAGGTCCATAAGTGATGTCCATGTAAGTTTTATGTCTAAATTGAATCTAACCATATCACTTTCGCAATGAAATTCATGAAAATTACCTACTATCAACCTTTTCATTATGTCACAATAATGCTGAAAATAAATCATTGTGAAAGTACCTTTATCAATATGATCTCATGTTCGGATCTTTTCAAGGTGGTATTTTTTTAATTAGCTGAAATTTGATCCCAATATACTTTGATTTTCTAAAGACTGGATAGGTAAATTTTGTTTTATTTTAGTTTTATTTTTAATTTTATTTTTATTTTTCTATTCTTATCTACTTTCATTTATTTTATTTTTGCCTCGTTTTTACTCATGTCTAAACAAAGCTTTTGAGAGATCGTTTTTCACATAAAGTCGGAATACTTTTCAAAGTGCGTTGAGATAATTTTAACGAGTAATCGTTCTCGGTTTGAGTTCTTGATTAAACATGATTTATGAGTTCTCGGTTGCTTGTGATGACGATGTTCTCGGCTGCTTCTTGTTCTCGGCCAGATTTGAGAGTTCTCTGCCACATGTTTTCGGCAAATCTCTGTTCTCGGTCTGGTTTGATGTGACCAGGTAGTCTATAAAGGCACTCATTAATCTTGGAAAAATCAACTTCTCATGTCTTCCAAAATCTTCTCTCACTCTAACCATCAAATCTTTCACCTATCTCGCTGTCTTACTTCTTTTCTTGTCTCCTTGATATTCTAAAGAAAATTTCCTTAAATAGGTAAGGAACTATAGCATGGTTGAGAGATTTTTTTTTCATTCAGACGGTCTGTTTGATATATGTTGAAGTTACTGATAGTTGGTTTTAGTCATTGGTTGTAGTTACAGGTCTGATTATTAATGATGATCGGTGGCATGCTGAAGATGATGAACTATGCTATGAGGTTTTCGGCATGGTCTGACCAGATTCTTATGGTCAATCAGAGAGATCTTTGTTTTGAAGAGTTGTTAAAGCATTCTCAGTCAAATCTTGACAGAGGATTCGTTGGTCCTACCAAAGATACATCGTGTTTGACTTTTCTGAGTCAATCAAGTCTAACATTTTTTGTTGTCCATGATGACGAACATAATGTTTATCTACATATGGAAAGCAGCATGACCTGTGCTGGACTTTCAGCCAGGCTTTTAATTTAAGTCGCTAAATATGACACTAAACCTCCTATTGTCCATCTTGAAGCCACAGTATATACACCGAATGGCCTAAATAAAATTATTGATGGACGATGATTATCTAACTTCAAAGCAGTTTTGATCAAGCAATAAACCAAGGGGGAGAATGTTGGGCTATATTTGTGGTTTATGCTTGTAGGTTGGGCTTAGATAGAGTATATTATGTAAGCCGAGAACTTTAGTGGTTCTCGGCGGGCTTTGGGCTGTTGTTGGGCTAGTATGTTAGTTCCTTATATATAGATATCTTGTATAGGGTTTTAAGTGGTTGTTCGTTCACGTGGTTATTAGCCGTCTTAAGGTTTTCTTATACGAGTATTGTATTGCTAGTGCTTAAGCACCTGACGTAAATATTAACGTATGTTTTGAAGCCACTCTGGTGTTTGACGTGTTTGTGCTTTGTGTGTGTTCTTGAATCATCTAGTGTTGGAATTCCGCGCTAACACCTAGATTGTTGATATCATAATTGTAGTGATCCAGATTCGGGACTTACAGTTCTTGAATTTGGATTGGTTATCTAATTGTTGAGGTTAGTATAACTATGATGTTTGCTTGATTGTTTGGAATTTGTCCATATTGTTTTAAACCTAGTTTCGTTCTATACGTTCTTGGTGTCGTTGACAATTGAGATTTAGTAGAAGGAATTAGGGTTAAGACTTTATTGATTGATTATCAAGTAACGACCTCGCGTTCTAGGAATCCGAGTACTTAGTTCTTGATTAATCACAAACAATTACACTTACACGAAATCAAGATATTATGATTTATCCATTGAACTTTAATAAAAGTGTTGAGTAATAACCCGAATTCCAAGAGGAATACTTGTTTAAGCAATTGTTTACAATTTTCGTTTAGTTTATTTAGTTTATAAAATCAAATCAAAACCAACTTGAGAATTACTTTTTCGTCATTTACATTTATATTAGTTTAATTGTTGAGTTACTTAGTAATACATATTCCACAAACTCCTCGTGTTCGACACCCACTTACCGCTATCTAGTTAGTTGTATTTGGTTTATTTTTGCGCAGGTCTTCGACCTCGTGTCAAATTTTGGAGCCGTTGCTGGGGAGTGATGAGCAACGTGTGTTATTTTTGTAGTTTTATTTAAATTTTTATTGTCAGTTTTACGCAGGTTGTGCTAGTGTGCAGGTACTTACAAGTATATGCATACAAGACGCTCTCGGTCTTCATCACCGTTAGCGTTTGATCCTGAAATCGAGAGAACCTTTCGTCAAAATTGGATTCTTCAAAGGGAGAACAAGGTTATTGGGTGGCCAAGCACAAAAACTCGAACAACTGACGCCACAATCATGGCTTCGGAACAAACTGTACCGCCAATGCTACCACCCATAAATCCACAAAACTCATCATCCACTGAACCAATTACCACTACAATCTCTACAAGTGTACCTACTTCAGCTGTGTTTAGCTTTCAACCACCAATCAACCTTCCACCCTTGACAAGTTTTATGCCTTTTCAAGGACAATCTTCAAATTCATCACAACAATCAACTTTTCACTCTCAACAACACCCACTTTACAGTCAACAACCATATACATTTCCTCAAGACCCACCGATAACCCATACTTCACCGGGTCAGAGATCGGGCCCGCATTTGTTTGGTGGGCCACGGTATGGTGATGGTAGTGAAAGGTATGAAGATTTTGAAGAAGAGTATGCAAGTGGGGTTGATGGGAGCCAATTGAGGATTCAAGGGCAATTCGGGTATGGACCTGAAAGTCAACCGCAACAACAAGTGCAACAATTGGGTGGACCTCCAATTATTTAAGACCAACCGCAGCAACCACAACCATTGCAACAAGTTCCTCTACAACCTCAATATCAACAACCTCAGTTTCAACAACCAAATCCTCAACCACAATACCGACAATATGCACAACAAAGGCCTGTTTACCGGCAAATGGGCCAACCGAGAGTACCATTGAGTTTCCACTTACCGCTATCTAGTTAGTTGTATTTGGTTTATTTTTGCGCGGGTCTTCGACCTTGTGTCGGTAGTGGTTGCGACGACGTTGTTGACAGCGGCGGTGGAGGTGGTAACATTGGTGGTAAGGTGATGGTGGCGGTGGAGGCGGTGTTGAGAAAGTAGGGTGAAGGAGGAATGCAATGAAAAAAATAGGGGGGGTGTAACACCCCGGCTAAAACGGAAACGCCTGAGTGTGACGTACAGATTGCTCAAACACACGTGACACTATTAGGTGACCATAATAACATTATTTCATTTAAATCTTCATGTAACACAAGTTTATCAAATAATACAAGTTGTAACAAATAAATAAACAAAATAATAAGGTTTCTTTGATTATCCTATAAGCATGCTATGTGTCTTCTAACTTTCATCCTCGTATCCTTATACCTGTAACATATGTATAAAATAAAGGTCAACTATAAATATAGCTGGTGAGTTTCCACAGTTTAAATACGTACAAAAAAACCATACAATTCATAGACATGTGATAAACGAGCAAGTAAGCCCTTTCCAGTTGGTAACAACCAACGTACTTGGGTAATCGCGCAAGTAAGGTCCTTTCCAATTGGTAACAACCAACGTACTTGGATAATGAGGCCCTTTTCCACTCGATGCAAATGGATCGGAGTGCAAAGGGGGGCGTCTGAACATACTTAATGAGGCTTCCCAATCGTACAAGTAATATCCGTGCAAGTAATACAAGTAGCACACAAATCCATATACGAATTGTAGTTTTGTAATAGAAGAAACAATGCTTGAATTTTCATAAAGATACATATGCTACCCCAAAACATTAAAACATTAAAAAAGGGTGGTGAAAAACTCACCTGGAAATCGAAGGTAAATATTGTAATATAAACCGAAGGCATGATAACGAAACCGGAGCAACCAAAAATGCATTAAAGGATCCAACACGATTGAACTTCTTGAACTATAAGTAAAATAAATACGAATATTTTAAGACCAAACTAACGGGATTATTAAAGTTAATTATTGATTTGGTTTTAGGAGTATTGCATTATTTTAATATTTTAATATAAGGCATTTTTGTATTAATAAATATTTTTAAGCTTAACGGGATTAAACTAATGCTAATCTGGTATACTACAAGGCACTTATTTTAAATGATGATCTTATCTTGAAAATAATTATGACAACGAAATAAAAGCTAACGACTTATAAACTCATTTTAACGGTTTAATATTTTAATATTATTAACTTATCAAATTAATATTAATATGAGAGAATACGAAGCACGGGTTAAAATTAACAAAATAAAGTTGACGAGTTAAGTCTAACGAATCGTATTAAAATCTATTTTTAATGAATTAAAGTCTAACGAATTAATATTACTGAAGTAAAGTTTAACGGACGAATTAATATTAACGTGTTAAGGATTTATTTGTAACGCCCGCTAATTTATCGGTTTAAAGATTTCCTGCGTGTAGAGTATGTATGTTTTCTTGGGAGTTGTCCGGCATCTTTCGTTAACCCGACCATATTCCCGGTACGTTAAATTACCTAACCTTTCCTTCCAAGTTACCATATCCCTTAAACCTTGAGGGCTAATGTGTAACATTTGTATTACATCGTAAAACAAAAATAACCTAACCCTAATCCACATTAGCGCCGATCGGACCTGCTGACCGCCCCCTGCTTGTTTTTCTTCTGCCCAGCCAAGTTTCAGCCGTGAAAACTTCAATTAAAGGTCGGTTTTATGATTCCCCATGTCTTTTACACCTTAATTGATCATATTAACGCGCTTATTGGTCGTTAAGGTTGAGTTTTGATGATAACAGTTTACTGACAGATTCGTATACGTTTATTGTAGGGTCTGTAACGCGATGATAATCCATTGTTTTTGATCGATTCTTGATTCCATGATGTTCTACATTGTTTTTGATCGATTCGAGATTTGAATTAATACGTAATTCGAGTGTCAAAGCTGATGCAGGATGAGGGATTCTGGTCTGTCTTCCCGACGTCATAACCTTTTTTCGACAGGTCCAAACTGGTTGGTTCCACTTCTGGAAGTTATTATTTTGAGTTAGGAACCAAACCCACTTGGAATCGTTTAATTTGGTTCAGTAATGAATTTTATAAAAATAAAACCATTTTTTTGCGCACTGAAATAGCTGCACATACTTTGCTGTGTTGGAGGAATTTTTATAATTTTTGTGTCCAATAGAAAAATACGATAAAAATATTTTTATAAACCTAAGACATTTATTAAATTCTGGTAAAAATTTAATAATTTATTTCAAAGGTTATCCTATGTAATTAAATGCATCTTCGCATGCAAAAATCTACACGTTTTACTCGTTATTAATCGATAAGTTCGTTTTAGGCTTAACCGGTGGATTTGGTTAGTTGAAAGGTTTTAGGGGCTGAGGTAAAGTTTTTGGGCCATGGGCTAAGTTGTTGGGCCTTGGGCCAAGTGTTGGGCCATGGGCCAAAGTGTTGGGCTTGAACTGCCCATTAGGCAAGAGTGTTCTTACGATCTAGTTTAGTAACGCGTTTTGTATAATTTGCAGGCCCTTGCTTGTGATTGTGCACTTAGGGATTTCCTAGCTTGTTGCAGGTGTTCGATTGATTTCAGGTGAGTTCATGATGCCCCCTTTTTAACTCTTTTTAAGTTTTGGGCTAGCATGCACACCTAAGTGTTTTCTTACTTGATGAAATGTTTTTTGTAAATGATTTTATATAGGCTTGCTAGTATATGGTAGGCCTTGGGATGTTAAATATATATATATACATTATTGTTTGGCCTATATTTGGCGATGTTGTAGTCTTTTCGACTACTGATGTTGCGTATGCCTACTTTGTGTTTGCATGCGTTGATGTTACGTGTTTGGGTTGTACGTTTGCTCGACCCTGATGTTACGTGTTTGGGTCGTACGTTTGCTCGACCCTGATGTTACGTGTTTGGGTCGTACGTTTGCTCGACCCTGATGTTACGTGTTTGGGTCGTACGTTTGCTCGACCCTGATGTTACGTGTTTGGGTCGTACGTTTGCTCGACCCTGATGACTATTATGATTATTATTATTGATGTTATTTATTAAAACTTAAACTCACTCAGCTCAAGCCGACTTTGTGTGCATGTTAGTGTGAGTTTCAGGTTAGGAGGAGGATGCCTTATCGCTTGGACGTGCACGAAGCTACTAGGACGGTGAAAGGCATAAGTGGATGGAAGATTTTATTATTGAACATTTTATTTTAAAAAAGTTTTATAAAATATAATTAAATTGGTTTTGGGCAATATTCCCGGGATTTTGGGAACTTATTTTATTATTTATGTTTTTCGCTGAATTATACTCTGAATTGGTTATTTTAATGAAATGAATCATTTTTAAGTTTAAATATTTTTACAAGTGTTTTGAATGATTACCAACTATGGGGTTCCCGGGGTTCGGGGCCTTAGAAGTGGTATCAGAGCCATGGTTCGAGGGATCCGAGCATCCCCGAATGCTTGGACTCGAACTGTAAGAAAAGAGACCAGTATGCCCACCGCGAGTAGCTGCACACCAAGAGGTAACTTTAAACTATTTAGTCATTCCTTTGAATTTGAAAGTTTCCAGTATGTGATTAATTGTAAAATGTTAGATAGAGTGCTAATGTGGTTAGGGGCAGGGGGTGCTTAGAACGAGCCTGTGAAGTAAACGACTAATAAAACTTGATCAACATTGTTAGCAGTTTACCCTTACCTTCCATGTTTTAAATACCACTTGTGTCTGACTATGTTAGGGTTCCGTCTTTGTAGGGATAGGATTTGGCTAACTCTCGAGTCGTTAGCGTTAAAGTTTATCTTATTCCCTAAATTCTCCTGTTCGTTTCATATCCTCTCGAACGCTTTGCGCGTAATTTTTTTAGCTGAGACGTAGCATACTGTCACTCTAGGTTCCTTGGTACTTGACCGCTTAAATTCCTCGCTCCTTCAAGAATGTATGAGCAACTGTTTAGCTATCCTCTAGCATGATGTTATCCCAGATACCTTTCTACTTGATGAATTACCAGCTTCAGTCTTATTTGATTCGGGCGCCAGTAGAAGTTTTGTGTCTACCGCTTTCTGTTCCTCGTTGAATAAATCACCCGAGCGCGTAGTCGATGTGTTTGAGGTTGAGGTCGCCGTAGGAAAATCTGTTTCCGTGACTAGGGCTACCATCGGTGATGTTCCTATTGTTCGGGATTTCCCGGATGTAATTCCAGATGATTTGTCAGATGTGCCGCCGGACCGCGAGGACGAGTTCCAGATAGATCTTGTGACGGGCGCAAAACTCGTTGCCCAAGCTCCCTACCGCCTAGCGCCGAATGAAATGAAGGAACTCATGGCTCAATTGTAAGACTTGCTCGATAGGGCTTTATTCGACCAAGCATCTCACCTTGAGGTGCCCCGGTCCTGTTCGTTAAAAAGAAGGACGGTAGCATGCGGATGTGCATTGACTATCGTGAATTGAACAAGCTCACTGTTAAAAAAAAAAATCGGTACCCGCTCCCGAGGATCGACGACTTATTTGATCAGCTCCAAGGAGCTAGTTGGTTCTCGAAGATCGACCTTAGGTCCGGGTATCATTAGTTGAAAATTCGGGAGGAAGATATTCCTATGACTGCCTTCCGCACTCGTTATGGGCATTATGAATTTCTTGTGATGTCTTTCGATTTGACCAACGCACCGGCTGCGTTCATGGATCTTATGAACCAGGTGTGTAGACCGATGCTCGATCGTTCGGTTATTGTGTTCATCGATGACATTCTTGTGTACTCTAAAAGTGAATCCGATCATGCCGGTCATCACGTGGAAGTGTTGGAGGCTTTGCGGAAGAACAAACCGTATGCGAAATTTTCTAAGTGTTCCTTCTGGTTGCGTGAGGTTCAATTCTTGGGTCATATTATTAACTCGAGTGGTATTATGGTTGACCCTGCAAAGGTGGAAGCCGTGATTGAATGGGAGTCTCTTAAGTCTCCATCTGAAATCCATAACTTTCTGGGTTTGGCGGGGTATTACCGCCGCTTTATTCCCGATTTTTCGAAAATTACTTCTTCGCTGGCCAGGTTGACTAAGAAGAGTGTTAAGTTCATTTGGGGTACTGAGCAGGAGGAGGCTTTTCTCAAGTTGAAGAACCGGTTGACGCATGCCCCGATTTTAGCTCTACCTGATGGCACCGACGATCTGGTGATTTATTCTGATGCCTCTTGCCAGGGACTTGGTGTGTTCTGATGCAGCGAGGTCGAGTCATCGCGTATGCCTCGCGGCAATTAAAACCTCACGAGGCGAATTATCCTACTCACGATTTGGATCTTGCGGCCGTTGTGTTTGCGCTTAAGTTGTGGCGGCATTATTTGTACGGTGTTCCCTACGTTATCTATACCGATCATAAGAGTTTAAAGTATTTCTTCGAACAAAAAGAACTGAATATGCGCCAGCGTCGATGGTTGGAGTTGATTAAGGATTATGATTTGGAGATTATGTACCACCCAGGTAAAGCTAACGTGGTGGCTGACGCGTTGAGCCGGAAGGAGAGACCGAAGCCGATTCGTGTAAAATCTTACCAGATTATCCTTAAACCCGATATTTTGAAGCAAATAGCCAGCGTTCAGAATGAGGCTTTGCAGGTGGAATGGATTATGTCAGAACATGTTTGGGGTCAGGAGAAATTGTTGGAAGACGTCGGTGATGGGGTGAATTATAAGGATGGTCGTTTATGGGTACCGAAGTATGGGGGATTCAGGGGTAAAATTTTAGATGAAGCGCACAAGTCACGCTATTCCATTCATCCGGGGGCAACCAAGATGTACCAAGACATAAAAAAGAATTATTGGTGGCCTGCGATGAAGCTTGAGGTGGCTCAGTATGTGAGTAAATTTTTAACGTGTCTACAAGTTAAGGCCAAGCATCAGAAACCGTTTGGGAAACTTCAGCCGTTGGAAATACCTGAGTGGAAATGGGAACATTTTACTATGGATTTTGTGACTAAACTGCCTCGTACTCCTAGGGGTAATTATGACACTATATGGGTAATCGTTGATAGACTGACCAAGAGCGCTCATTTCTTGCCGATTTGAGAGACTTTTAATTCTGAGCAGCTGCCCGATGTGTTTATTCGTGAGTTTGTTTTTAGGCACGGGGTCCTGGTATCTATTGTTTTGGATAGCGATACGCGTTTTACCTCCAGGTTTTGGAAAAGGTTTCACGAGAAGATGGGTACCAAACTCCTTATCAGTACTACCTATCACCCGCAGACGGATGGTCAATCCGAGAGGACCATTCAGACTCTTGAGGATATGTTGCGGGGCTGTGTAATCGATTTTGGTGGTAGTTGGGATTGTCACTTACCGTTGGTAGAGTTCTCGTATAATAACAGTTATCACGCCGCGATTGGGATGTCACCGTTTGAGATGTTGTATGATAGGAGGTGTAGGACTCCAGTCTGTTGGGGTTCCATTGGCTAGAAACAGTTGGGTAGTTTGGAGGAGGTCGAGGCGACGACTGAGAAGCTTGATAAGATTAAAGCTTTTATGAAGGCCGCTCAGGGTCGTCAAAAGTCTTATGCGGATATAAGGCGAAGGCCTATTGTGTTTGAGGTTGGGGATCATGTTATGTTGAAAGTTTCTCCTTGGAAGGGTATCATTCGTGATCGTAAGAGGGGTGAGCTTAGTCCGAGGTTCATTGGTCTGTTCCGTATATTGTCCCGTGTTGGTGAGGTAGCGTATGGACTGGAATTGCCTGATGAGCTCGCGGGGATTCATCTTACCTTCCATGTGTCCCACTTGAGGACTTGTAACGCCCGCTAATTTATCGGTTTAAAGATTTCCTGCGTGTAGAGTATGTATGTTTTCTTGGGAGTTGTCCGACATCTTTCGTTGACCCGACCATCTTCCCAATACGTTAAATTACCTAACCTTTCCTTCCAAGTTACCATATCCCTTAAACCTTGAGGGCTAATGTGTAACATTTGTATTACATCGTAAAACAAAAATAACCTAACTCTAATCCACATTAGCGCCGATCGGACATGCTGACCCCCCCTGCTCGTTTTTCTTCTGCCCAGCCAAGTTTCAGCCATGAAAACTTCAATTCAAGGTCGGTTTTATGATTCCTCATGTCTTTTATACCTTAATTGATCATATTAACGCGCTTATTGGTCGTTAAGGTTGAGTTTTGATGATAACAGTTTGCTGACAGATTCGTATACGTTTATTGTAGGGTCTGTAACGCGATGATAATCCATTGTTTTTTATCGATTCTTGATTCCACGATGTTCTACTTCGAGTCTAGTTTCCAGAAAGGTATAATACGTAATTTTTGGACGAGATTTGAATGGTTTTTATGAGTTTATAAAATCGAGTGTCAAAGCTGATGCGGGATGACGGATTCTGGTCTGTCTTCCCGACGTTATAACCTTTTTTCGACAGGTCCAAACTGGTTGGTTCCACTTCTGGAAGTTAGTATTTTTAGTTAGGAACCAAACCCAATTGGAATCTTTTAATTTGGTTCGGTAATGAGTTTTATAAAAATAAAACCATTTTGTTGCGCACTGAAATAGCTGCACATACCTTGCTGTGTTGGAGGAATTTTTATAATATTTGTGTCCAATAGAAAAATATAATAAAAATATTTTTATAAACCTAAGACATTTATTAAAGTCTGGTAAAAATTTAATAATTTATTTCAAAGGTTATCCTATGTAATTAAATACATCTTCGCATGCAAAAATCTACACGTTATTAATCGATAAGTTCGTTTTAGGCTTAACCGGTGTATTTGGTTAGTTGAAAGGTTTTAGGGGTTGAGGTAAAGTTGTTGGGCCTTGGGCCAAGTGTTGGGCCTTGTGCCAAGTTGTTGTTGGGCCTTGGCCAAGTTGTTGGGCCTTGGGCCAAAGTGTTGGGCTTGAACGGCCCATTAGGTAAGTGTGTTCTTACGATATAGTTTAGTAACGCGTTGTGTATAATTTACAGGCCCTTGCTTGTGATTGTGCACTTAGGGATTTCCTAGCTCGTTGCAGGTGTTTCGATTGATTTCAGGTGAGTTCATGATGCCCCCTTTTTTTAAAGTTTTGGGCTAGCATGCACACCTAAGTGTTTTCTTACTTGATGAAATGTTTTTTTTAAATGATTTTATATAGGCTTGCTAGTATATGTTAGGCCTTGGGATGTTAAATATATATATATATATACACACACACACACGTTATTGTTTGGCCTATATATTTGGCGATGTTGTAGTCGTTTCGACTACGGATGTTGCGTATGCCTACTTTGTGTTTGCATGCGTTGATGTTACATGTTTGGGTTGTATGTTTGCTCGACCCTGATGTTACGTGTTTGGGTTGTACGTTTGCTCGACCCTAATGTTATTACTTGGATGATATATATGTAGGTATATAATTATAAAGATATTTATATATAATTATAAGGACGATTATATATAATTATAAGGATGTTTATATTTATGTATAAGGATGTTTATATTTATGTATATAAGGATGATTACTAATTGTTGATGATGGCCTAACTGTTTTATCCCTTTTATTTTAAAACTCTTGGGATGACTATTATGATTATTATTATTGATGTTATTTATTAAAACTTGAACTCACTCAGCCCAAGCTGACTTTGTGTGCATGTTAGTGTGAATTTCAGGTTAGGAGGATGCCTTATCGCTTAGACGTGCACGAAGCTACTTGGAAGGTGAAGGGCATAAGTGGATGGAAGATTTTATTATTGAATATTTTATTTTAAAAAAGTTTTATAAAATATAATTAAATTGGTTTTGGGCAATATTCCCGGGATTTTAGGAACTTATTTTATTATTTATGTTTTCCGCTGAATTGGTTATTTTAATGAAATGAATCATTTTTAAGTTTAAATATTTTTACAACTGTTTTGAATGATTACCAACTGTGGGGTTCCCGGAGTTCGGGGCCTTACATTATTAATATTTCTTAACTATAAGATTAACACTAAGTTTGAATGTTATAACGTTTACGAGAATTTGGTTGTAACGATGTATTTTATTTTGAAAATGAAGGTTTTAATGACTTATAAAGTTTAACAAACAATAAATAAATATAAAAATGTTTTAAGAGTTTTAACGAAACTTGACGGGTTTGGAAGATTAGTTCTTAGGTGAAATTAATAAACTTTATTTAACTTAAAATAAATTATATATATATGAATTTGAAAGTTTCTGTTACTCAAAAAATGTTACAGCCCGACAAGTTTTAAAGAGTGTGGTACAAGTTTTTAAAGCGTTAATGTTGGCGGCATCTGATTGGTTGTTTTGGGGATGCTTCTGACTACTCCACGAACTTTTCTTCATTTTGGTTCTTCTCTCCATCAATTGTCACCATAACCTTTGATTCCTGCCTTTGGTTTCCACCATCTGCCGCCATCATCGTCGATTGTTACCAGGTTCGATTTACGAATCCTAGGCGGGGATTGTGTGGTGGTGGCGGTGCTCCGGTGTGGGAAGTCATGGCTGTTAAATCTAGGGTTTATGACGTCGGTTTCCGCCTCCCTCGCCACCGATTGTAACCAGGTTTGATCTGCGAACCCTAGGAGACGATCGTGTGGTGGTGGCGGTCCTCCGATGGTGGAAGTATGATTTCTCCGCCGATTGTCACTATAATAAGTCTCTATTGATTAGTTGTTAATTGGTAGAGTAATTGGCGTTGCCCTGTCGTTGCCGATGGCTCTGGCCGTCTATGGTGACAACGGAATTACATGTGTGACTCCTTCTGTTTTGTGTTTTTGACTTTGAACCTTTTGGGTTAACTCGATAATACTGAGAATGTGAGTGGGTGTTGCGCTAGCGTGTCGACAGCTCCGATGTCTATGATGATGACAGAATTAAAATCTGAGAATACGATTTTGATAATGATCTAAGACTAGAGCTGGGTGATATAGGCTATGATGATGAGGTTCGCCTCATCTGAGCCTCCATGACTGCCATCTCTCTATGTTGATGATGATATCAGTTTCGTGGTTTAAACCGAGAGGCTATGATGTTTAACTAAGTCTGAGCCAATGCTATGATGATTAACTTAAGTGTTAATTTATCCGTATATTGGCGTGGCAATCCGGAGGGTTATGTGAGTGGAACTACTGATTCATTCACACTACAACCGAAAGATTTTGCAGCCAAGGTGGATTTATTCTCATTTGTTCTATTATATGCAACTCTCAGCCTCATTAAATTGTTGATTATTAAATTGAATTATGCTTATGTCATGAACTACATGTCAATTATTTTATGATCCTACATAATTTTATTTGAACTGTAGATTATGTTTCAATTGTTTCATTCACACTACAAGTCAAACTATAGCTCTTAATATTACATTGCATGAAATTAGAAAACACTGGATTATGTTTCAACATCTTACTTGCATTTCTACACATGCATTAAGAGGCATTCCAACTCTCAAGGTATAATTTGTTTTCACCAATTAATTTATCTTTCTTTTAGTTTCATAATCTGAGGAGTTATTATGTAGCTGCTGCAGTCATAGATTCGAATATTCAATGTAGCTAAAGTAAAATTCTAACAGAGAAAGGCCCAAAGAAATGCAAAATGTGAAATGGAGATGCAAAGGGAAGGTCCAATTAAAAACTTAGGTGATGGAATGGATTATTAATGACTTTGGTTATGAGCATGATACTAGCGAAATTCGAATCGGCCTACCGCCTTAGGTAAGTCCAATAACTCTTAGTTATGTTTTTCCGGTTGTATGTCTGATTTAGGGCAACTGATAAACTTCGGCGGTCACATAGGGTTTGCTACTTTGCATGGTGGCGTGACAGATTGCAGGAAAGGGAAACAAGAGAAACCGCTGCCGTTACTTCCGCTTAAGAGGTTTAGAAGGTATTTTTTTCTATGCCTTCACGCAAAGATTTTCTTTACAATATTTAAAAAATAAACTTTGGGTGACTTTTAAACAAATTTGACCCGTTTATAAGATAACCATAATTGACTCATTTGTTGGTAAATTCTTTAAAATAGTGTCTGTTCATTATTTTTGCAGCATGCTAGATATTATGATTTTGAGTAAGGACATATCCAACAAGAAAAGAAGCATAAACACTAGGATTGGTTAGAACGAAAACTTAGCTACACATTTGTTGTTAAAAGCCTAACATAAAGCCAGAAACTCCTCAACCGACAAGACATCATCATCATCGTCATCATCATCGTACTCAGTATATCCCACCAATAGCAATGCTATGGTAGGGTCTGAGGAGGGTAAGATGTAGACAGTCTTACCTCTATCCCATAGGGATAGAGAGGCTGCTTCCGGTGAGACCCCCGGCTCGATAGTAGTTTTGCATCAAGCCTTGGACATAAGGCACATGGCACTCAATCATCAGGGACACCGGCTGATTGGTGCATGTGCCCTTGTCTTTCGGCTATCAACGCCACCACATGATGCCTGATTAACCTTCCGCCACTTTTAACGTTATTTTCACGAGATTAGTAAAATAACGTCAAAATTAGTGCACTTTTACTTTTGCCCACCCGAGGGTTCACACATATATACATTAGTGCACTTTTACTTTTGCCCAGCCGACAAGACATGTTTGCTGAAATAGTAAATTGGTTCAAAACCGTAAAGAAATGGTGCAGCTTAATACACACAACAATGACATCACATACATATTCCCAAGACTGCAAGTCACTACCACCATAACTAACAACTCAAACCAGCTACTATTTGACATTGTTGTTATTTTAATGAAGTTTGATATTTGGAACATCATTTTTAAACTGCCGAGCGATTTCACGACCCCGCCGCGAAGCGCGGGTACACCAACTAGTTTATTTGATTTTTAATAATTTTTCCTAATTTAATTTGGTTTATTACAATATATATAAAAAATGATTTACAAAGAAATGAACAAGAATGGCCTGATCCGTGTTCGAACCCAAGTCGTTCAAGTTGCAAACAAGGGAACAAGCCATTTGAACTAGCATGAAATTTGGTAGTTTAACAGAAACAAAATTATTTATATCCTAACTCTTGATCATCTTCTTTCTACATAAACCCTAGGTTTGCAATTCGTTTAATATGTTCCTTGTTTGATTAATTTACGTTGGGGGGTTTTGTTAGTTGACGAAAAACGAATCAAAACAATGTAACAATTACCTATAAAGGTTTTGTCTTGACGGTGAACCGAGGTCGCCGGAAAACGAACCTTTGCCGGATCTTTTCATGATATAGAGAGTTTTAGGGGAAGAAAGTGATTGGGACATGTTTAGTTGAAGGTTGTGAACCTATTTATAGGTTTAATTGGAGCGTATTGTGATTAATGCTCGTTAATTGGGTTTTGCGAGATGGCCGGCCGTTAAGCGATGATTACGGATTCAATTTACCAATTTAAGGTTGTTATAACGTAATTAAAGTGTTAGTTAAGGATTATTATCGTGGTGTAAGGTCGTTACAACAATCAAATTGGTCAAAACGCGAGATTTGGGGAGTGGATTGGACTTCGCCGGAACAAATTCCGATGGCCGGACTCTTTGGCCGGAAAAACGCAATGCCGGAGGGGGAGAAGTTTGGGGCTGAGCTTCTTTTGAATATTTTATTAAATTTACATTTTTGGTCCCCCTAGTTTCATATTATGTTTAATTAAAAAATAAATTAAAGATACCCATTAAACCTTAGACTTTAGAAATTGTATTAACAAAATTGTAGTAAGATAACAAGTTGAATCTCGGACTTTTGAAATTATTAATATACTTGAATAATGTTCGTATTATACTCGAATAGTTGACAATCTTGTTTAAATCTTTAAAGCGTTAAACTTTAAATCCCGGTGTTTCGTTTATTGAATAAAATGAAAAGAAAACGTGCGAATGATAAACATAAATTATCGTGAATATAATATTATTGATGAATAAGGAACAAGAATACGCAAAATGACGAATCGGATCGATTTAATGAATTCAATAGAAATTGACGAACATATGATATATTAAATAAACATGATATATATATGCGTGTGTGTGTGTGTGTGTGTATATATATATAACAAAACCGAAAATTTTAAAATGGGTCGGTTTTCGGGTTTAAAAAGTAACAAATGTTACAGGGGAGGGGGGAAGGAATGGTTTTAATGGAATGAGATTCCATGTGTAATGGATGATTCCAGTCCACTAAGCATCCAAACACCACTTTTTTCATTCCCACGCAATAAATCATTTCATTCCACCTGTCATTCCTGTATACCAAACGCTACCTTAGTGTTGATGTTGCTGAGTGCGCCCCTAGCATAATACTTAATCCCCTCGGATCCCCAATAATTCTTAATAGGTATAATTTTGCCTAAACAATAAAATGAATTAGGTAGTTTATTTTCATATGTAGAGGAAAAGAGTGATGTCAGAGATAATGAATAAAAATAAATTAGAATACTATAATATTTTCAATATAAAGTGGTGATTAATTCAATTATCATAAATTATCAAAATATGAAAATAAAATAAAATGATAATTTTCTTTCTCTTGTTCTATTCATTTATTCATTAATCAGTTCCATTTGTTTCAGCTAACAAAACAAAAAAGTGTGTTCCCTTATAAGACACCATCGTAATTTTCTTTCATTTCCAAAAAAAAAAATGACCATAAAACAAAATACATTGTTGTGAACTTGTGATTACAGTTAGAACGTGTGCTGTCACTTAAGCCGAGCTACGAATTCATTCAATAATATTGTGTCATACAGTGCTGACTAGAAACTCACTGAAGCCGTCTTAGCCTGTTGTGGTCCAGGCGAACGGTGACTTCAGCGAATTATCTGATTTTTTATGTTTTTAATATAACATAACAATTTAGCTCAAAAAAACTAATTTATATAATAAAAAATAAATTAAACATCAATAACATAAATAAAAACTACAAAAGAATAATAAACATCCTAAAAATATAAAAAAAGTTACAAATTTAAGAATAAAAATACAAATTTATTCCCAATCATCGCCGCCTCCTGCTATTTGTCTTTGTCCTTGATCTGCTTTGGTTTCCTCAAGAACAAGCACTTGTTCTTGTTTGAATACCTCTCGGCATATGGTGTCGAGGTTGCTAAAGTCCTTGGTAAGAAAGTATAACTTCCTAAATCTGTTATTTGAAACTTTCACCCCGGCCGCCGCCTCGATACTACTCGATATTTTGTGTACGTCTTCGATAAATTCCGGATCAACCTCAGTACTTGTGGATGATCTTTTCCCCCGGACCCTTCTAGGTGTTCGACGTAGGACTTGTGGTTGATCTTCTTGCCCGAAATGTTTAGGTCGATCCCTACATGAGCATCCGAGGTACTAAATGAGACATATGCACCAGACGAACTAGTTTTCATGCGCTTTGGCATTGAGCCACCATCATGGTTCGGTGCAACTAACTCGACCCATTTTGAGCACGACTTGAGTATTTTCCACAACTCGTCCTCGTTCCACATTTTTACTGTGCCGTACTTTTTCAGCACTTCGGCCTTCTATTCGTCGCATGTGAATTTGTAGACTTGAAGATCATCGCTCCCGCTCGCTCGCATTCAACGACTGTTTGTTATGTAAATTTGTAAAAAGTTCGAAAATTTATGAGTTTTGGACCATCTTCTCGATATCATATTGTCAGTAAGGTCCATACTTCCCACCATCCTATGAAACAACACTCGCACTTTTCCCCAAAATATACGGTGCTTTTGATAGTCCGCTACAATTAAATAAAGATAAGTTTCAAACATATTTTTAAAATTTTATACGAAACAAAAAAAAAGGTTAAAAAAATACCGGCTTGCCGATCTTCGGATATTTCAATCCTAGCATGACACAAAGCCTTTTTATTCTCTCATGTCCAAGGAGTTGTTTTTCGTTTTGGAACGACTTCCTCGGCCGCTCGGCTCAAGCCTCCCGCTCCACCTTGGTTGTTCCTTTCTTGGGCTCGTTTGCCCTTGGTGGCCTCTTTACGAACCTCTTGTGTCTTCGGAACAAAAAAAGTCGGGAGACGATGGCGTTATTTGACTCAAGTTATGCTCCATCTTATTGGTGCCAAACGCATTTCGTCGTCTTGACCAAAAGGCATTTCCGGTCAGTAACACCCACCCCATTGATATATACTTTTTAAAATAGGTAGATGAGTAATATGGTGTGTGTGTGTATTTGAAGTAGTGTAGAGAGAATTGAGAGTGTTGGTATATTTTTGAAGTAAACTGGCGTTTTATATAGGTAAAGATTGAAAAAAAAAAAATTCTACCAAGGCCCCCAACGGTCTTATCACCTATCCCATGTTCAGTGGTAGCTTTAGCCACCGCGAGCCGGCTTGCTCGTGAGACCGGTCGTGGGAGGCTGTTTTGGTGTTCGTGGCCGACGTGGCTCACACCAGGCGACTCGTGGCTGTGGTGGCGGGCCACAACACAGTCTTAGATCACGCCTGACATTACAGATAATGCTTCGATAGTTTATGCCATAAGATCAAGTATGGTGGGGAAAAGTGACCTCACCCAACTTTCCTTCTACACCACAACACTTACATGGCGCCATTCTTGTTGCTCTTGCTCACATGGCGCCATTCTTGTTGCTCTTGCTCGCCGCCAACTGGTTATTGCCATGAGGGCTCAAAAAAGTGACGTCCATCCCATTCCTATGCATTTATGCCAATCAGTTTTTTTTATTAAATTTACTGATTAGGTAACCGTCTTCCTTAACACTTATTTTTCGAGTTGTTTAGTTAATACCCCACTTGCTAAGTGACATTGACGTGGCATCACTTTTTTATTAATTAACCTATTCACAACATAGTCTTGGATTATATATGATATTACAAGCATAAACTAAAAAAATTTATTTAGAGGATATCACATTTATTAAATGGCCTCAACATGACAAAATTTATTTCGGGTCAAAATAAGTTGTTTTAAAAGAGTATCAAATCAGTTCGGGTCAAAAAGAGCGGCTAAAAAGGAGCTTCGATAAGAATGAGTTTGAGTCAAAATGAGTTATTTTAAAGGATAACATTTTCTAACTTAAAAGTTTATTATTTACTTACATTGTACCTTAACTAATTAGCTGTGTTTATGATATATTTTATTTGAAAACTAGGTTAGAGCCTATGTTCCATACGGGTGGAAAATATAATAAAAATAAAAATATTATACGTAACACGTAAATTCAATTATTTCTTATGATAATGTTTATTTATCCCATTTTTAATAGGTTTTTGATATATTTATGAACTATTAATTTTAAGTTGCAAATGAAACGTTTGTGTATGATTTTTATTCAAAAATAAAGCATGCATACCGATATTATTATATCAAATATTGTGTGTATATAAATGATACTTATAACAAAACGTTGTCAGTTATTTAAAAACTAAATTTACAATGATTAGGGTTTGGTTGTAAAAATAAATAAATAATGTTTTAAAATAAAAAGGGAAAAGAAGAACACTCATAAATTGTTGGGTTAGAAAGATATGAGAAGACAATCTGATTAGATAAACAATTTAAAACTATATATAAAATAAGTATGAGATGGTATTAAACAAATAAAAAATGTGAGTTAAAGGGAACCGAAATACAAAATTCGACAAAATGATTGCAATTTTTATGGTTTTTTGTTTACATATTATTGAAAAATTCATTTATTATCGGAATGCTTTTATAATGAAAGAAGTACATTTAAAAAAAATAGAAACTAATATTAATATAAATTTTAACCTCAAATAGTAAATGTAACAACAAACTTGAAGGCAAGGTTGGAAGTATATTTTTATTGTGTAATAAAATAATGTGGTAACGAAATAATAGAATACACATAAGTTTATATGAATGTTCAACTGATTATAACACACTTTTTTCGATCAATAATCTCAAGACTTTCTGTGAACAATTTGGAAGAGATCAATAATCTCAAGACTTTCTTGGACTCAACTTTCAAAATCAAGGATTGGGAAGCCTCAATTACTTTTTGGGAATGGAAGTCCTTAACACTACTAAAGGTGTTATCATGTGACAACAGAAGTTCGCTAAAGATATGTTATCTGAATTTGATACTTCTCATATTCCCGTCATAAATTCTTCGTTGCCTCATCATTTGAAACTTCGAGCTCATGAGGTAGTTGTTCTTGATAACCCTTTACAATACAGAAAGCTTGTTGGCAAACATAATTACCTTACTCATACTCGGCCTGATCTTGCTTTTGTTGTTCAGTTTCTAAGTCAATTCATGCAAGACCCGAGTATTCCTCATTGGAATGCAGCGATTCATTCCCTCCCATATGTCAAAGGAACTTTATATCAGGGATTATTCTTCAATAATAAATCTTCCTTTGATCTGCAAGCATTCTGTGATTCAGACTGGGCAGCTTGCCCTAATATTTGCAGATCTGTCGGTAATTTTTATGTTTCTCTTGGGGGCTCTCTAATTTCTTGGAAGTCTAAAAAGCAACCAACTGTTTATCTGAGCTCAGCTGAAGCTAAGTACCGATCTCTTCGACGTGTGACTGCTGAACTTGCTTGGCTGACAAGACTTCTCTCAGAATTCAATGTTTCTTACCTCATTCTTGTCACGCTTAAATGTGATAGTCATGCTACAATCTATATTGACAAGAACCCTGCGTTTTATGAGCAAACTAAACACATTGAAATGGACTGTCATTTTGTTCACAAGAAGTTCCAAGAGGGATTGGTCACTCTGGTGCATACGAACACGAAGGGTCAGCTTGATGATATTTTTACTAACAGCTTACCAGAGCCTCATTTTCACTCCCTTTTATGCAAGTTGGGGTATTGTCAACCTCCAACTTGAAGGGGGATGTGAGCGTATATGTTATACGCTGTGAACATATATGCTGTATAACATATACGCCGTATATGTTTTCTTGTTTTGTAACTTTTTATTCTGATTGAAATAAAATTTTTATTCCATGCCTCTTTTCTTCTTTTCTTTCTGTGTGATTATTCCTTAACGAATAATTACAAAAGAAACAATTAATAATTATATTTTTATAATTATATAAATGTAACAATTTATATGTAAAAAAACATGCTTATATGTCAGATTTATTTATATAAAAAAGCATCTTTTTATTATTCTGTTTATATATATATATCTATATCTATATTGCATTATAAAAACCTTTCACATTCCAACCCTTTCTACATCAGACGCCGTAAAATTTAATGATGAATTGAATACTTCCGACGGAGTTTGGTTCTGCGACGACTTCATTCATTGCTCCGGCGACCTTCAATTGCATTCATTGCTTTGCCCTTTAACTGAATGCTTTACCCTTCAATCTACCCACGATTGAATCCACCATCCGTTTCAATTGAAGCCTACTTAAAGATTTCATCTTCAGTTCTCAAATAAGGGATTCTAGGGTTTGGGCTTATGTCTTCATCTCTTGCTTCTTTCCAAAAGATTTGGATTTCTGTCAATTTCAGTTGTGGCTTGTAGGTTTAAAGAATTTCCTCATTTTTTTTTACTTTGATTAATGTTCATAAAGATTATTGGCTATACACTGTACGTTTATAAATATGGACATGCTTCTTCAAAATCCCCAAAAGAAGCGGCCCAATCTCCAAGTCCTCATCTTCAATTTTGGCAATCAACGAATCAAATGGTAATGCGAATTCCCTGTTTTTTATTGCTGTTTTTGTATATATTAACTTGAAAATTATTCATTGTTTTATTTGATATGTTTTAGATTAATCAGAAGATGATGAATCGGGAATGATGAAGGACCTGTGTTCTGAAATTGAATAGCTTAAGCAAGGTGAAATTACTTTATTGGTTGTTGTATCTTATACTCTCCCAGTATGGGAGCCCATAATTTGTTAGTGCACGGATTTGGTGTCCGCAGCTGTTCGAATAGACTAGGGGTAGTTTAGTCTTTACACATAATGTATAAAGGCTTATTCGCTAAGGTTGTTTAGCGAATGAGGCCTGATTCGTTAAAGACTAGACATTCGTTAATGTAAGAGCTCATTCGTTACTACTGTGTAACGAATGAAGGCTCATTCGTTAAAGTAATGCCCATTCGCTAAGGATGTTTAGCGAATGGGAGGACATTCACTAGGGAAGGCCTATTTATAGGCAGTCCTCCTCATTCGTTAACATCACTAACGAATGAGGCTTCCCATAGCGAATGACCTCCCATTCGCTAAACATCCTTAGCAAATGGGCATTACTTTAACGAATGAGCCTTCATTCATTACACAGTAATAACGAATGAGCTCTTACATTAACGAATGTCTAGTCTTTAATGAATCAGGCCTCATTCGCTAAACAACCTTAGCGAATAAGCCTTTATACATTATGTGTAAAGACTAAACTACCCCTAGTCTATTCGAATAGCTGCGGACACCAAATCCGTGCACTAACAAACTCCCCCTTAACCGTAGCTGTCGAATGCTTTCCAATACTTTAGCATCCAATACTTTAACGTCGAATACGTTAACAACGAATACATTAAAGTTCAATACTTTAACCGTGAATACTTTAACTGCATATCATCAGCCGTACATCGCCCTTGGTTGATGATTCTCGGGCTTGAGCAAACAGACAAAATATAACTCTTTGTAAGCAAACCAACAACTTGTAGCTACTCGTATCAGATCTCCCCCTCAAATCAGCATCTCCAGGTGATCATTCCGATCATCCAACTGACATATGATATGGTTCGATCAAACGAGTTAGTCAGCAACAAATCCTCGGCTATTTGTCGCACCGGTAACGTAAAAATGTCTTTACGTTTAACCTCGTCACACATCTTCATGAACAACCCAATCATTCCTCATATTTCACATCGGTCTTCACTCTCTTGATAACGTCTATCCCAAAATATAACTCTTTGAAGCTCTTCGGCAACCAATACGCTTGGATGCGCTAATGCTTTGAGCATATGATTCAGAGTTCTAACCTTCGTTAATCAATCCCGAACGATCATATTCTTCAATCAGATGACAAGACTCGTATATTCCTCAATCAGATCAACCCATTCAAGAATTGTCCCCTTCAACAGAAGCAATCCGCCGAATACTCGTAGCCAACATTGTCAGGATCAAAGTCCCTCAGAAAGAAGTAATCGGACAGACACTTGTATCCCACATAGTCAGGTTTCAATCTTGAACAAATCAATCACAAATGGAAGAACAAACACAGTCTTGAACTCGGTCAAACATAACTTTGCAATCATGAATTACCACCCGAATTGCAGTAATTTTTCAAGAAACACTTGCGAAGATAGAAAGATAATGATCCAATAAGCTCTTTGAAAGTTTTATCTCCCCCTTTTCTTGACAAATTAGGCAAGGTCTTGAACAATTCTTCGAAAATCTTCAAGAAAATCCTCGTTAACTTAGTCGGTTACTCCCCCTCGGCCCCTCGATATGCGTGAAAAGTCGGCCGAAAAATATGTCACCAAAATTTGCCAGAAGAGTATCCCGCATATTTAAAATATCCCCGAAAAATTTCGTTTAAGAAAAATTTCCGAAAATACTCATACGTTATCCTGGTCTTCATTCGCCACAACAGTAGCACATTCGTCCAGCATCCATCCACATTCGTTACTCTTGAATGAATAGGTCTCATTCGTTAATCTCCATAACGCATGTCTTATACGTTAAACCACATTCGTTACATTTGAACGAATGGGTCTCTTTCGTTAACCTTTTAACGAAAGAGCTTATACGTTAAAACCTCCTATTCGTGTGAACAGTGTACGAATGTGGACTCATTCGTTGAGAAGCCCACATTCGTTATGTCCCTTAACGAATGAACTCATTCGTTAAAGCTCCGTAACGAATGAGTTTAAATTAACGAATGGGTTGTTGGTCGCCGGAAAATTCCGTTATCTTCATCGGAAAAACGGGTTTCTCGCCGGAAAACTCAAATCTTCAACCTTTAACAATGGCAGAATCATCAAACCTTCATAAATAACCACCAAATTACATCCATATGCTCGGAATTTTATTAGGAACACGAATATAGCATCTAATTCATCAATTAAGCACGGAATCCATGTAAATTTTGATCTGCAACATCAAAGCTCCATCCGAGGTCATCAATGGCAGATTCAACATTTCATCAGAATTAAACACCAGATTGATAACGAAGCTTCGGATTTGATCCAGAAACATGAATATATCATCAATTTCATGATTCATCAACAAAATCATCCGAAATAAGATCAAAACCAGATGAACACGAAGAACACGAACTGGTACGTATCACGAGCAACCTCCTGCTCTGATACCAATTGTGAGAACGTTATAAGGACGTTTACGAGCCAGGAATCTAGTCACAAATCGATAAGTTAAGTCGTGTTCATTCAATACGTTAATAGAGATCAATACATTAAGCCTGGAGATTTTTATTGTTTGGTTGTGACGGATGATTTCTCTCGTTATTCGTGGGTGTTATTTATGGGATCAAAAGATCAAACTCCTGTGCTGATTCAAAACCTTATTACAAAGATCGAATCACTTTACAACCTGAAAGTGAGACGAATTCGTAGTGACAATGGAACTGAGTTCAGGAATAACGTATTGGATTTCTTCTGTATTCAGAAAGGAATTCATCGGGAATTCAGTGCACCTTATGTTCCTCAACAGAATGGAGTGTCTGAGCGAAAGAATCGTACGTTGATTGAAGCACGTACAATGCTGGCTGATTCAAAGCTACCTGTTCAATTCTGGAACGAAGCTGTGAATACTGCTCGCTACACATTGAATCGCGTACTAACGGTAAAGAAGCTCAAGAAGACTAGTTACGAGCTTCTACATAATTGTAAACCGAACTTAAAGTATTTGGAACCATTTGGGTGTCCATGTACTGTGTTGAAGAACGCCGTTGGAAAGTTCGATGAGAAAGCGTTTGAGGGTTATTTCTTAGGTTATAATTCTCCGAAGAAACGGGTTTTCAATCTTTCTTCTGGTTGCGTAGAGGAATGGTATCACGTTGATTCTCAAAGTTATACTACTCCACCAACTGGTACAGGACCCGATTGGATGTTCGACTACGATCGATTATTTAATTCATTTACATCAACAGTTACTGATATACCTGAAGATCTCGTTAGATCGTATTTGGAGGATCAATGTCTTCCAAATCCAAGGTTTTCCTCGGTTGATGCAAGTGACTCTCCTAATGTATCTGAAATGTCAAACGATGCTTCTGAATTTTCCGATGATGCTGATTTTGTTGATTCATCGTCTGTACTGGTAGATGACGCTCAAGAACCTACCGAGCCTATTCTAATAAGTGATGATTCATCATCTGTCTCTTTAGACACTGCGGAGGAGAATATTACTAATTTGGGTAATAATGTATCTGTTCCTGCGAATCCTATTTTACGGATTCATTCGCAACATCCACAGGATCAGATAATTGATGATGTGAACGACGGGGTTCGCACAAGGCACCAATTGGCTAACATATGTGATGATCAATCTGATCATAATGTATCTCCTACTGAGGATTCAATTGTTTGTGCTTATGCGGATTTGCACTCTTCGGGTATCCTTAGTATCGCACAATACACCTGCTTTTTATCATAGATAGAACCAACAAGTGTCGCAATGGCACTCAAGGAACCATCTTGGGTTGAAGCTATGCAGGAGGAGCTGCAACAGTTTGTTAGAGTGGGTGTATGGGACTTAATCGAAAAACCCGATCGCGTTTAAAAGGCGATTCCTACAAAATGGGTTTTTAAGTGCAAGAAGGACGATCGTGGGGTTGTCGTGCGAAATAAGGCGCGTTTGGTCGTTCTTAGTTACAATCAGCAGGAAGGCATAGATTATACAGAAGTGTATGCTCCGATGGCACGACTGGAGGCTATACGAATATTTCTTGCCTATGCAGCCTACAAAAACTTCAAAATTTATCAAATGGATGTAAAATCGGCATTTTTGAACGGAGCAATTCATGAAGAAGTGTACGTGAAACAGCCTCCTGGCTTCGAGGATCCAGACTTTCCTGAGCGTGTTTACCGTTTAAACAAAGCTCTGTATGGTTTGCATCAGGCCCCGAGAGCCTGGTACAGCACGTTAGCTGACCATCTGATTGAAAGTGGATTCACGAGGGGAACTGTGGATTGTACGTTATTTTACAAGAATATGGGTGATGATCTGCTCCTCGTCCAAATTTACGTGGACGATATTATTTTTGGTTCGACAAACGATAGTTTATGCAAAGACTTCGAGAAAACAATGCAGACAAAATTCGAGATGAGTTCGATGGGATAAATGAGTTTCTTTCTGGGTTTGCAAGTTCACCAGTCTGACGCCGGGATCTTTATCCATCAGACAAAATATGTGAATGATGTCTTGAGACGATTCAAGAGATCCGATGGCAAAATTCCCTCTACTCCTCTTCCCGTGGGTCACAATTTATCACCGGATGAATTGGAGGATACTGTAGATCCGACCCTATATCGAGCTATGATTGGATCACTCATGTATTTGACTGCTTCTCGACCGGACATTATGTTTGCTGTTTGTTTGTGTGCTATGTATCAATCGAGTCCCCGAGTAACTCACCTGGCAGCAGTAAGGCGTATCTTACATTATCTGCGGGGAACTCCAGACATCAGGTTATGGTACCCCAAAGACGACAACTTTGATCTCACCGCCTTTACTGACTCGGACTATGGAGGTTGCAAGATCAATTTCAAATCGACAACGGCGGGATGTCAATTCTTAGGAAACCGGCTTGTTTCCTGGCAGTGTAAGAAGCAGACAACGGTCTCAACTTCAACAGCCGAAGCGGAGTATGTGGCGGCCTCGAGTTGCTGTTCACAGGTTCTCTGGATCCAGCAACATTTGCGGGATTACGGTTTGAAGTTTCTTACTACTCCTATTTTTATTGATAATTATGCTGCAATTTCTATCACCAAAAATCCGGTTCAACATTCAAAAACAAAACATATTGAAATCCGTTATCACTTTATTCGTGATTGTTATGAAAAGAAATTAATATCAATTGATAAAATTCATACGGATTTTCAAAAGGCTGACCTTTATACTAAAGCTTTTGACAAAACGCGTTTTCAATACTTGCTTGGTATAAACGGTTTAAAATCTTTCACAGAAATTCAAAAGCTTGGTTAGATCATTTTTTTTTGTTTTGTTTGTTATTTCATTTTTCACTGTTTTTAGGAGGAGAAAATAATAAAATACAAAAATAGTGTGGTTTCGTTTGTACAGAAATATTCTATAAAATCCAAAAACATTCAAATATTGTAAAATCCAAAAACATTCAAATATTGAAAAATCCAAAAACATTGAACAATGCTCCTCAAAAATGAGTTTTGAAGCAAAAAGGGAAAATGATAGTACATAATCATCTTTGGGTTACGTGCATAATCATGTCAAAATTGAAGTGTAGTCTAGGATGTTATTAGTCAATATGATTCCCTGCTCAACTCATAAAAATATGTACTGCTTTTCATTTACTGTGTTTAGTTCTTTGCTACTTGAAAATTTTCAAAATATACAAAAAGATTTTATATTCTTTTTATTTTTCAGCTTTAGTTTCGATTTGCCAAGCTAGCGAATTAATCATTGAGAAAAGGAAGACGAGTTAAACCCCGGAACAAAAGTTTAAGTTAAATCGTGCTTAACGTATTTTCAATTGGTAACAATTGATGTTTTTAATGTAAAAATCCGTTTAAGTTAAGTATTACCGATCCATGGTGATCGGGTATTTTAATGTAGGAAATTAAAACCTAACTTGGATTTAATTGATTATTTAATTCCTTAAAATGAGAATTTTGTCTCATTCGCTAGGGAATATGGTGATTCGTTAAAAAGTTTAACGAATGTATAGCCTTTCGTTATTTAAACATAAAGAATGAGTTTCTCATTCGTTATAAAGACATTCGCTTCTGTTGTGCATAACGAATTCGTTTAAACACTTAACGAATAAGAATGGTTAATGTATTATTCGTTAAAGATTAACGAATGACTTAGTTATTCGTTAACAATTTAACGAATGAGAGAAGATTCGTTAAAATTTTTAACGAATGAGATTCAACAGTTAACGAATGAGGCCATTCGTTGGTTCAAATTTTGAACGAATGACCTTGATTCGCGTGAAATTATTGGATATAATCCCAAGGTTAGACGAATGACGGTTCATTCGCCTAATCCTATTACATTATCTTCTCTAACAAAACTCTGCCAAAATTTTCTCAAAATCTGTTACTTGCATATTTGCCTAATTGGTAATCTTTGTGATCAGTAGGTAAATACAATACTCATCATATGTGTTTCACGAAGATTCATCGGTGGTTTAAGTGTTAAACTGATTCATTAAATAATTGAATAAAGAAATCGATGATATTCATATATGAGATTACTTTTGCATTGATAATTGATGGATGATTACATGCATTTAGTTTCCGAACACAAACTCAATGGTTAATCGTATAGATTGTTTGGAATTTCAACAGGTTCTAACATGAACACGATGATTTTGACTAATATTAGTCAAAATTGTTTGTATTTTGACTCTCAGATTAGTCAAACGGACACTCTAAGCTGATTTGTTAGTTTTATAACGAATGAAGCATGATTCGTTATCTTTATAACGAATGTAGCTTGATTCGTTAAGACAGTTAATGAATGACTGTATGATTCGTTAAAGTAACGAATGTATTGTTTAAAGTCATAACGAATCAGATTGGATTTGTTAAGAGTGATTCGTTATATTTGATTCGTTACTTGTAATGAATAGGTTAACGATTAAGGATAATTCGTTAAAGATAACGAATAAACCTTTTCATGTTTAACGAATTTCCCATTCGTTTACAGTTTTTAACGAATGTGATTGTCATTTGTTAACTAGTTTGTTTATTTTGAAATATTTTACTAATGTATGTTTGTTCTAAACAGATATGGCACTGTCTTGGAATAAAAGTCACAACATATGTGCATTTGTAGAGCTGAATTTTGAAGATACTCCTATCTATGGGGGTATGATTCGTTTTCTCATACGCTCGGGAATCTACAAGGCCATCTCTACCCGAACAGTTGTATATCAGAAGATTATTAGGGAATTCTGGAATACTGCCAGCTTTAATGAAGCAGAAAATCAGATTGAAGCAGTTGTTCAGAATAAGCGGGTTGTGATAGATGTTGGAGTTATTCGAGACTCACTGGGTTTTCATGATACTATTGATGATAGGTATGAGTTCGGTCGAGTGTTGATAAGAGGATTATTCGGCCGAGTAAAGTATAATGGAGATTTAGGTAAATCAATGTACAACAAAGCGAACTTGTGTGAACAATACAAGTATCTGCTTCATGTTCTTATACATTGCCTGGGTGGTCGGAAAGGAGGTTTCGACGAGTGTAGGGTGATGTTACAATCTGCTTTCGTGGCCCTAGTGCTGAATAAACCATTCAATTTCTCTGAATTGGTTTACTATCATCTGAAGGAGAATATCACCAGCAGACACAAATTCTTAATGTATCCTCGTTTTCTGCAAATGATGATCAACGACTTGGTGCCAGACTTGGAGAAAGATCAAGCTGATGTTATGAAGCTTGAACACATGAACGAAGAAACTATGAGACAGTTGAGATCTTATAGAGGGCAGAGTCTGGCAGATCGACCTAAGTTCAAACGTTTGATTGGTCATTTAGCAGATGTTGATTATGTCGCGCCATCTAATGATCGTTGGATTCATGACGATTCTGATTCGGAATGTAAGGCCCCGAACCCGGTGGCCCTAATTTAGCGTCGGATTTACTCATAAACACAGTTCTTCAAATCAGAGTTTATTAAAACTTTTCGCGGAATATAAAACATCAATCATTTGTTACAAAACATTAAATCTTTTCTTTGATACCATAACACAAAACTTTACATTTAAAACATCTTTACTTCTTTCTTCAGATGCCAGCCGTTCAATCCATGCCATGCGTCATCCTCATGCTAGCTCTGTAATCAGCTCACCTGCGTGCATACTAAAAGTCAGCTACGCTGAGTGAGTTCTAGTTAATCGAACGCCATACAATACATACACATACATACATATCTGTAGATACATATCCATACTTCACTAGTTACCCTTCTGTTCTACCTACATACTTGCTACCATACATACATACATATCTACAATCACTAACCTCAGTCTACCGAGAGTACGTTCATAGTTCACCGTCTATACCTGTACTCAAGGTCGTGAACACGTACAAGGTTCGCAGTCCTTACCTATGTTCACCATTTATGGTACGTACAAGGATCGCGGTCCTTCCCTATACCATAGTACATCCACAACACGTACAAGGTTCGCAGTCCTTCCCTATGTTGCAACCTAATTCATAGCACGTACGAGGTTCGCAGTCCTCCCCTATGCTACAAAATCAGCACGTGTAAGGTTCACAGTCCTTTCCTATGCTGAAATACATCCACAACACGTACAAGGTTCGCAGTCCTTCCCTATGTTGCAACCTAATTCATAGCACGTACGAGGTTCGCAGTCCTCCCCTATGCTACAAATACAGCACGTATAAGGTTCACAGTCCTTTCCTATGCTGACGCCTATCTACATTACGTATAAGGTTCGCAGTCCTTATCTACGTTTACATATATCATCTACTTCACGTATAAGGCTCGCAGTCCTTAACTACGCCATTACCAGCCGAGTCTATGTCCGACAGAAGCTAGAGGGATTTGCCATCCTAACTTACTATGTCGAACGTAGAACTCACATGCCATTCGTGTACCTATATACACATACTTACATTATAACATAAGAACACTCTAGGCATTCTTTACCTCATTCATTTAACAACCATACCCCTTGTCGTTACGTGCAATATCCGAAGATCGTTCACGCCCCGACAAGTATTCATTTGAAATATTCATACATCTTCGATATATAATATTCGTACCTTTATTTTTAACCTGACAGTACGGGCAATATCCGAAGGATCGTTCGCGTACCGACAAACAATCATTCATATCTATCACACATATCACATATGACATACACTTATCACTTAGGATAAATGTATTAACAACACATCGAGTATGCACACAGCCCCGAAAACATAACAAGGAATGGGGCTAGAAACTCACCTGAACACGGTTACGTTCACCGTTAATCGTAATCCCTTTCTTCAGCTGTGCACGGCTGACTGTATAACAAGTACACGTATCAAACAACTATCACTACTCATATCATCTTTCCAGTCTTAACTACTACCCACAACGAACGGGGGTCCGGGGGCAGCGCCCCTGGCAGGAAGGTCTAGGGGCGGCAGCCCCTAGCAGGGTCCAAGGGGCAGAACCCCTGGCTGGGTCGAGCTGCCAGGTCAGCTTGGAAGAAATTTTATTTCCATTAACTGTCTTAACACATTTTTCATTAGATTTTTAATTTATTTTCTAAACGAACTTGACTTTAGGCGAAGTTAACCCTCGGGCGAACTTAGCTCTAGGCGAAGTTAACCTTAGGCGAACTTAGCTTTAGGCGAAGTTACCAGCTAGGCGAACTTAGCTTTACAGCGAAGTTGCCATCAGGCGAACTTGGCTTCAGGCGAAGTTGTCATCAGGCGAACTTGGCCTCAGGCGAAGTTACCAGTTAGGCGAACTTAACTTTACAGCGAAGTTGCCATCAGGCGAACTTAGCTTGCAGGCGAAGTTCATCGCTTTGAAAGCGAAGTTGCCCAGTTGCAGGCGAAGTTGTCCAGATCAGCCGCTGTTCGGTTTCTGTCCAGCATTTTGAGCGATTTTAACACCCTTGCTATGGTTCAATATCACCCACTACGCTTCCCGACCATTTTCGGTCGCTTATACACTAAAAAGCTTGGATCTTTAAACTTCAAAGATCAAGAATCATACCTTTTTGAGCTTGTTTGGATCTCGTTTAACTTGTTAACACACTAATCGCTCTCTCTCTCTCTCTGATCTGCCCGTTCCTCTCCTCGGCCCGGCGGCGGTGTAGATGGTGTGTGTGTTTTTGGAGTGTGTGTGTAGAAAGTAAGGAAATGAAGATATTTTTGGGTTTAGGGGATATTTATATCCCTGAAATCCCATGGACCTAAGGCCCATTCTCATTTAACCCGTCTCCATTAATCCAACACTAGCCCGACTCATACCAACTCCTACTCTATTATTTAATTCCTGACAACCCGAGTAAACTTTCCCTCTATTAGTAAGTAATATAATTAATATCACTTTGAAATTTCGGGATGTTACACGGAACGTGAAGATGGTGATGGTAATGACGGTGGAGATGATGGTGGTGATGGTGGTCCAGGACCACAAGCTGAGTTAAATTATGACCAGAAGCGTAAGCGTAAAGGTAAAGAACCAATGACAGAAGAAGGGGAGAAAGTCAAGAAACAAAGAATTAGAAGGGGTTCGGGTATTGAGATACCAAGCCAGCCTTTTGTACCTTCTACTGTTGTTTCTACTCCTATTATTTCTTCTACTGCATCTCCAGTTCCAGGTACACATATTCCACGATCTCCTACTCCTAATATTATACCAGATTTTCCTTGTTCTCCAACACCTGTGCAAATGCCTACGTCTCCAATGCCTCCAACTCTTACTACTATGAGGCCTGATATTCAGTTTGGAGATATATTACATAATGTATTGGCACAGATGCCTACACCGCAGCCAACTATACCTGTTACTCATGTTACACCTATACCGTTGCCGAGGCCTGAGCATTCCTTTATAACATTCAGTCGTCCTCAGGGTCCTATGCAACCAATACATCCTAATTTTTATCTTATGGCTTCTCACGCTCAATGGTTTCATATGATGAATCTGTTGCATTTACAACAAACACAAATGCAAGCAGATCGAGCTGCAAATGAGCTAGCGCAACGAAACTTACTGAGACATCTTCTTACAGCTCAGCGTGATAATAAAGAACTTCGAGCCCTTGTTACTGCTCAGGGGGGAGAGGTTAGACAAACAAGAGGAGATTATTCTTCAACTGACATGCAAAGAAGATGAATTAAAGAAGTAGAAAAATAATGAAGATGACCAGGGTGGTGCAGGGGGTGGGGTAGATCAGCAATCGGGCGGAAGTTCTACACCGTCGGCGGGTAATAAGACTGATGCTGGTGTTGGTGGTGGATCAGAAGCGAGTAATCTACAGATTGTTCCATATAAAGATTACACGAGAGCCAAGCTAATAGATGTTATTCCGGCTAATATGCTTCTGTTTGTAGGAATGGATGGGATTGTTTACAGTATGGTGAATGCTGATGAGATCGAAGAAGGTGAATTTGTTGATCATTCGTTAACAAAAGAATAAATTGCCTTACTTCTGGATCTAAATGATGATGAGATCGAGGAATTGGGTAAAAATGTGGATGTGGAGATAGAAGATAGTACTGATACAGGTATTCCTCATGGGAATGTACCTGATTTTGAAGAAGTGGAAGTGGAAGATGTTACTGCTGAAGAATATCCAGAGTTTTACACAGATAATAACAATGACTCGGGTATTCCGTTCTTTACAACTGAGCATTTCAATGCAGCAGAGCATCGATTACAGGAAGAAAAGTTAAGTTAAAAGCTGCTGAATCGAGCTATGTGTCCACTACAGAGAAGAAGAGGAAACGTGCTTTTGATGGTATGTTTGAGCATAACGTTGAAAAGATGAATAAGATGATCGAGACTTTCAGATATTATGACCGAGAAGATGTGAAAGTTGAGAAAGCTCGAGAATCTGCATACCAGATGAAGAAGTATAAGCCTGCTAAAGATGTTAAAGGTGATATGGTGGCATGGCTGTACGATTCAGATCTTAAGGTATATATCGTTAAGTGGGAGCATGGTATTTATTATTTCAAACGCCCACACGATATTTTATCTATGCCTCGATGGGATGTACAAACCTTAGCTAATCGTCCGTTTGTTAATCGTGAAGACGATAAATGGGCTAGCTGGTTCTACATGCAGTTACTGCATGAAACCCGCTTTGGTTTCAAATTCTTCCAGCCTCAGGTGCCGAAACACAAATATATTGACGAGATAGATGCACACACAGGATGGAGGAAGTTAATTTTAATAGTGAAACCGCCGAAGACGATGAAGAGGGTTCCGATGAAGATATTCCCTCAGAGTCTTTTCACCCCATTTAATTATTGGTATTATGATAATCGTACAGGTGAAGTGGTTATTGTTTATGGCCAGGGTTTACGCACGAAGACGTTACGTGTAATTGATCCGATGTGGCTGGTCAATCTATCTGAGTCTGACAACGACGCGTTATTCACAAGTCAGATCAGATTCGCTAATGTAAAGGATTATGATCTTGCAATGCAGTTTCAGAGGGTTGTTCGTGTCTGTTACGCATACAAGATTCATAGCTGCGTTTATTGGAAGACAAAGATGTTTCAACGCTAAAGTATGATAAAGAGCTAGAGACGAGGGGGAGTTTGTTGATACACGTTTTGTACGTCTCAGTCTTTATCAGCGCATTAATGTAATTAGTTTAAAGTATAGGGATCTTAATGTAAATATGGCTAAATGAGCCATTCGCTCTAATGTAATGTTACATTCGTTACCCTGTAACGAATGTAACACATTCGTCTAATTGTAAGCTCATTCGTTAACCCAGATTAACGAATGAGATAACGAATGAGAGCTATTCGTTAAAGGTTAAAGTATTAACGAATGAGGAGTTTATTCGTATGGTTTAATGTAACGAATGACACATTCGTTAACTGTTAAGTTAACGAATTTGGTCATCCCCTATATATAGTCATAATTATTCATTAATGTAAGTTTTCAGTTCAGTGATCATTCTCTCTCGTTACTCTGTCAAATTGTCATCTCCATAACGTATTCCAGCTTAATCGTATATCAATCAACATGTGTATCGTTGTTATCAAGATCTAGATCCGTATTCCAGGTTCTTTCATAATTGTTGTTGTTGGTTGACCATAGGCATATGCTGCTAGAGAGAAAAATGGAGTCTGCATACCAAAAGACAGACATCTTCATGAAGAATATGATAAAATGATAATTTGTCATGAATTTACTTTTACTCTGATTGAAATATGTAACGCCCGCTAATTTATCGGTTTAAAAATTTCCTGCGCGTTAGAGTATGTACGTTTTCTTGGGAGTTGTCCGGCATCTTTCGTTGACCCGACCATCTTCCTGGTACGTTAAATTACCTAATCTTTCTCTCCAAGTTACCATATCCCTTAAACCTTGAAGGCTAATGTGTAACATTTGTATTACATCATAAACCAAAAATAACCTAACCCTAATCCACATTAGCGCCGATCGGACCTGCTGAACTCCCCTGCTCGTTTTTCTTCTGCCCAGCCAAGTTTCAGCCGTGAAAACTTCAATTTAAGGTCGGTTTTATGATTCCCCATGTCTTTTACACCTTAATTGATCATATTAACGCGCTTATTGGTCGTTAAGGTTGAGTTTTGATGATAACAGTTTGCTGACAGATTCGTATACGTTTATTGTAGGGTCTGTAATGCGATGATAATCCATTGATTTTGATCGATTCTTGATTACACAATGTTCTACTTCGAGTCTAGTTTTTCAGAAAGGTATAATACGTAATTTATGGACGAGATTTGAATGGTTTTTAAGAATTTATAAAATCGATTGTCAAAGCTGATGCGGGATAATGGATTCTGGTCTGTCTTCCCGACTTCATAACCTTTATTCGACAGGTCCAAACTGGTTGGTTCCATTTCTGGAAGTTAGTATTTTGAGTTAGGAACAAAACCCAATTGGAATCGTTTAATTTGGTTCGGTAACGACTTTTATAAAAACAAAACCATTTTGTTGCGCACTGAAATAGCTGCACGTACCTTGCTGTGTTGGAGGAATTTTTATAATTTTTGTGTCCAATAGAAAAATATAATAAAAATATTTTTATAAACCTAAGACATTTATCAAAGTCTGGTAAAAATTTAATAATTTATTTGAAAGGTTATCCTATGTAATTAAATACATCTTCGCATGCTAAAATCAACACGTTTTACTCGTTATTAATCGATAAGTTCGTTTTAGGCTTAACCGGTGGATTTGGTTAGTTGAAAGGTTTTAGGGGCTTGGGCCAAGTTGTTGGGCCGTGGGCCAAGTTGTGGGCTTGAACGGCCCATTAGGCAAGAGTGTTCTTACGGTCTAATTTAGTAACATGTTTTGTATAATTTACAGGCCCTTGCTTGTCATTGTGCACTTAGGGATTTCTTAGCTCGTTGCAGGTGTTCGATTGATTTCAGGTGAGTTCATGATGTCCTTTTTACTCTTTTTACTTTTGGGCTAGCATGCACACCTAAGTGTTTTCTTACATGATGAAATGTTTTTAAACGAATTTATATAGGCTTGCTAGCATATGGTAGGCCTTGGGATGTTAAATATATATATATGTATATACATTATTGCTTGGCCTATATTTGGCGATGTTGTAGTCGTTTCGACTACTGATGTTGTGTATGCCTACTTTGTGTTTGCATGCACTGATGTTACGTGTTTGGGTTGTACGTTTGCTCGACCCTGATGTTATACGTGGATGTTATATATATATACTGTTATATATCTAGGGATGTAATTGAAAGGATGTTTACATATACATTTTGTATATGTATGTATGAGGATGTTTAGTTTTCGATAATGATGATTTGATGGATGCACCCTTTTACTTTTAAAACTTTTGGTATGACTATCATAACTATAACTACTGATGTTATTTACTTAAAACTTGAACTCACTCAGCTCAAGCTGACTTTGTGTGCATGTTAGTGTGAGTTTCAGGTTAGGATGAGGATGCCTTATCGCTTGGACGTGCACGAAGCTACTTGGACGGTAAAGGGCATACGGGGATTGAAGTTTTATTATTAAACATTTATTTTTAAAAGTGTTTATTTAAAGATAATTATGTTGATTTTGGGCAAAGTTCCAGGGTTTTGGGAACTCATTTACTTATTTACGTTTTCCGCCGAATTATACTCTGTGATGCTTATTTTAATGAAAAGAATTGTTTTTAAGTTTAATTATTTTTACAAGTGTTTTGAATGAATACCAACTGTGGGGTTCCCGGGGTTCGGGGCCTTACAAGTTGGTATCAGAGCCATGGTTCGAGGGATCCGAGCATCCCCGAATGCTTGGACTCTAACTGTAAGAAAAGAGACCAGTATGCCCACCACGAGTAGCTGCACGCTAAGAGGTAACTGTAAATTATTTAGTCATTCCTTTGAATTTGAAAGTTTCTAGTATGTGATAAATTGCAAAGTGTTAGATAGAATGCTAATGTGGTTAGGGGCAGGGGGTGCTTAGAACGGGCCGGTGAAGTAAACGACTAATAACACTTGATCAACGTTATTAGCAGTTTACCCTTACCTTCCATGTTTTAAATAACACTTGTGTCTGACTATGTTAGGGTTCCATCTTTGTAGGGATAGGATTTGGCTAACTCTCGAGTCGTTAGCGTTAAAGTTTATCTTATTCCCTAAATTCTCCTATTCGTTTCCCCATCCTCTCGAATGCTTTGCGCGTAATTGTTTAGCTGAGGCGTAGCATACTGTCACTCTGGGTTCCTTGGTACTTGACCGCTTAAATTCCTCGCTCCTTAAAGAATGTATGAGCAACTGTTTAGCTAAGTGGGAGTGTGATGTTATCCCAGTTACCTTTCTACTTGATGAATTACCAGTGTCCGTCTTATTTGATTCGGGCGCCAGTAGAAGTTTTGTGTCTACCGCTTTCTGTTCCTCGTTGAATAAATCACCCAAACGCGTAGTCGATGGGTTTAAGGTTGAGGTCCCAGTAGGAAAATCCGTGTCCGTGTCTAGGGCTATTCAGGGTTGTTCCATCGAGTTGTCTGGCTATAGATTTCCAGTGCGATTGTATTTGATGCCGCTTGGTTGTTTCGATGTGGTGCTCGGGATGGATTGGCTCGCGAATGTTGATGCTCAGATCATTTGTGGTCAGAAACTCGTTCGTCTAAGGGCCCCGGATGGGACTCGAATTACGGTATTCAGTGATCGGAATGTTGCGACGCCACATATTATATCCATGCTTAAGGCGGGAAAGTTAATGCAGCGGGGGTGCGGGGCGTATCTGGCGTATGCTATGAATGTGAATACCGAGGTGGCTACCGTCGGTGATGTTTCTATTGTTCGGGATTTCCCGGATTTATTTCCAGATGATTTGTCAGATGTGCTGCCGGATCGCGAGGTCGAGTTCCAGATAGACCTTGTACCGGGCGCCAAGCCCGTTGCCCGAGCTCCCTACCACCTAGCGCCGAATGAAATGAAGGAACTTATGGCTCAGTTGGAAGACTTGCTCGATAAGGGCTTTATTCGACCGAGCATCTCGCCTTGAGGTGCCCCGGTCTTGTTCGTTAAGAAGAAGGACGGTAGCATGCGAATGTGCATTGACTACCGTGAGTTGAATAAGCTCACTGTTAAAAATCGGTACCCGCTCCCGAGGATCGATGACTTATTTGATCAACTCCAAAGGGCTAATTGGTTCTTGAAGATCGACCTTAGGTCCGAGTATCATCAGCTAAAGATTCGGGAGGAAGATATTCCTAAGACTGCCTTCCGCACTTGTTATGGACATTACAAATTTTTGGTGATGTCTTTCGGTTTGACCAACGCACCGGCTGCGTTCATGGATCTTATGAACCGGGTGTGTAGACCGATGCTCGATCGTTCGGTTATTGTGTTCATCGACGACATTCTTGTGTACTCTAAAAGTGAATTCGATCACGCCGGTCATCTCAGGGAAATGTTGGAGGCTCTACGGAAGAACAAATTGTATGCGAAATTTTCTAAGTGTTCCTTCTGGTTACGTGAGGTTCAATTCTTGGGCCATGTTATTAACCCGAGTGGTATTCTGGTTGACCCTGCAAAGGTGGAAGCCGTGAATGAATGGGAGTCTCCTAAGTCTCCAACTGAACTTCGTAGTTTCCTGGGTTTGCGGGGTATTACCCCCGCTTTCCCGATTTTTCGAAAATTACTTCTTCGCTGGCCAGGTTGACTAAGAAGAGTGTTAAGTTCGTTTGGGGTACTGAGCAGGAGGAGGCTTTTCTCGAGTTGAAGAACCGGTTGACGCATGCCCCGATTTTAGCTCTACCTGATGGCACTGACGATCTGGTAGTTTATTATGATGCCTCTTACCAGGGGCTTGGGTGTGTTCTGATGCAGCGAGGTCGAGTCATCGTGTATGCCTCGCGGCAATTAAAGCCTCACGAGTTGAATTATCCTACTCACGATTTGGAGCTTGCGGCCGTTGTGTTTGCGCTTAAGTTGTGGCGGCATTATTTGTACGTTGTTCCCTACGTTATCTATACCGATCATAAGAGTTTAAAGTATTTCTATAAACAAAAGGAACTGAATATGCGCCAGCGTCAATGGTTGGAGTTGATTAAGGATTATGATTTGGAGATTATGTACCACCCAGGTAAGGCTAACGTGGTGGCTGACGCATTGAGCCGGAAGGAGAGACCGAAGTCGATTCGTGTAAAATCTTACCAGCTTATCCTTAAACCCGATATTTTGAAGCAAATAGCCAGCGTTCAGAATGAGGCTTTGTAGGTGGAATGGATTATGTCATAATGTGTATGGGCTCAGGAGAAATTGTTGGAATACGTTGGTGATGGGGTGAATTATAAGGATGGTCATTTATGGGTACCGAAGTATGGGGGATTCAGGGGTAAAATTTTAGATGAAGCGCACAAGTCGCGCTATTCCATTCATCCGGGCCCGACCAAGATGTACCAAGACCTGAAAAAGAATTATTGGTGGCCTGCGATGAAGCTTGAGGTGGCTCATTATGTGAGTAAATGTTTGACGTGTCTACAAGTTAAGGCCGAGCATCAGAAACCATTTAGGAAATTTCAGCCGTTGATAATACCTGAGTGGAAATGGGAGCATCTTGCTATGGATTTTGTGACTAAACTGCCTCGTACTCCTAGGGGTAATTACGACACCATATGGGTAATCGTTGATAGACTGACCAAGAGCGCTCATTTCTTGCCGATTCGAGAGACTTTTAATTCTGAGCAGCTGGCCGATGTGTTTATTCGTGAGATCGTTTTTAGGCACGGGTCCCGATATTTATTGTTTCGGATAGGGATACGCGTTTTACCTCCAGGTTTTGGAAAAGGTTTCACGAGGAGATGGGTACCAAACTCCTTATCAGTACTGCCTATCACCCGCAGACGGATGGTCAATCCGAGAGGACCATTCAGACTCTTGAGGATATGTTGCGGGCCTGTGTAATCGATTTTGGTGGTAGTTGGGATCGTCACTTACCGTTGGTAGAGTTCTCATATAATAACAGTTATCATGCCTCGATTGGGATGTCACCGTTTGAGATGTTGTATGATAGGAGGTGTAGGACTCCAGTCTGTTGGGGTTCCATTGGCTAGAAACAGTTGGGTAGTTTGGAGGTGGTCGAGGCGACTACTGAGAAGCTCGATAAGATTAAGGCTTTTATGAAGGCCGCTCAGGGTCGTCAAAAGTCTTATGCGGATATAAGGCGAAGGCGTATTGTGTTTGGGAGGCTGGGGATCGGGTTATGTTGAAAGTTTCTCCTTGGAAGGGTATCATTCGTGTTCGTAAGAGGGGTGAGCTTAGTCCAAGGTTCATTGGTCCGTTCCGTATATTGTCCCGTGTTGGTGAGGTAGCGTATGGACTGGAATTGCCTGATGGGCTCGCGGGGATTCATCCTACCTTCCATGTGTCCCACCTAAGGAAGTGTTTAGCGGATGAGGAGGCCCATGTGCCTCTTGATGATATCGAGCTTGATAGTAAGCTGAACTACGTGGAGGAGCCTATTGCTATACTGGACCGTCAGGAAAGGCGGTTGCGGAACAAGGTGGTTAAGCAGGTGAAGTTGCAGTGGAGGCACCGTAGGGATTCCGAGGCTACATGGGAATCCGAAGATGAGATGATGAAACTGTATCCGCTGGTGTTCCTGTCGTATCGGGATTCGGGGACGAATCCCATTGTAAGGGGGGTGGACTTGTAATGCCCGCTAATTTATCGGTTTAAAAATTTCCTGCGTGTAGAGTATGTATGTTTTCTTGGGAGTTGTCCGGCATCTTTCGTTGACCCGACCATCTTCCCGATACGTTAAATTACCTAACCTTTCCTTCCAAGTTACCATATCCCTTAAACCTTGAAGGCTAATGTGTAACATTTGTATTACATCATAAACCAAAAATAACCTAACCCTAATCCACATTAGCGCCGATCCGACCTGCTGACCCCCCCTGCTCGTTTTTCTTCTGCCCAGCCAAGTTTCAGCCGTGAAAACTTCAATTCAAGGTCGGTTTTATGATTCCCCATGTCTTTTACACCTTAATTGATCATATTAACGCGCTTATTGGTCGTTAAGGTTGAGTTTTGATGATAACAGTTTGCTGACAGATTCGTATACGTTTATTGTAGGGTCTGTAACGCGATGATAATCCATTGTTTTTTATCGATTCTTGATTCCACGATGTTCTACTTCGAGTCTAGTTTCCAGAAAGGTATAATACGTAATTTTTGGATGAGATTTGAATGGTTTTTATGAATTTATAAAATCGATTGTCAAAGCTGATGTGGCATGATGGATTCTGGTCTGTCTTCCCGACGTCATAACCTTTTTTCGACAGGTCCAAACTAGTTGGTTTCACTTCTGGAAGTTAGTATTTTTTGAGTTAGGAACCAAACCCAATTGGAATCGTTTAATTTGGTTCGGTAATGAGTTTTATAAAAATAAAACCATTTTGTTGCGCACTGAAATAGCTGCACATACCTTGCTGTGTTGGAGGAATGTTTATAATTTTTGTGTCCAATAGAAAAATATAATAAAAATATTTTTATAAACCTAAGACATTTATTAAAGTCTGGTAAAAATTTAATAATTTATTTCAAAGGTTATCCTATGTTATTAAATGCATCTTCGGGTGCTAAAATCTACACGTTTTACTCGTTATTAATCGATAAGTTCGTTTTAGGCTTAACCGGTGGATTTGGTTAGTTGAAAGGTTTTAGGGGCTGAGATAAAGTTGTTGGGCCTTAGGCCAAGTTGTTGGGCCTTGGGCCAAGTGTTGGGCCTTGGGCCAAGGTGTTGGGCCTTGCGCCAAGTTGTTGGGCCGTGGGCCAAATTGTTGGGCCTTGGGCCAAGTGTTGGGCCTTGGGCCAAAGTGTTGGGCTTGAACGGCCCATTAGGCAAGAGTGTTCTTACGGTCTAGTTTAGTAACGTGTTGTGTATAATTTACAGGCTCTTGCTTGTGATTGTGCACTTAGTGATTTCTTAGCTCGTTGCAGGTGTTCGATTGATTTCAGGTGAGTTCATGATGCCTTTTTACTTTTGGGCTAGCATGCACACCTAAGTGTTTTCTTACACGATGAAATGTTTTTATACGAATTTATATAGGCTTGCTAGCATATGGTTGGCCTTGGGATGTTATATATATATATATATATATGTATGTATATATATATGTATGTATATACATTATTGCTTGCCCTATATTTGGCGATGTTGTAGTCGTTTCGACTAGTGATGTTGTGTATGCCTACTTTGTGTTTGCATGCACTGATGTTACGTGTTTGGGTTGTACGTTTGCTCGACCCTGATGTTATACGTGGATGTTATATATATAAGGATGTAATTGAAAGGATGTTTACATATACATTTTGTATATGTATGTATGAGGATGTTTAGTTTTCGGTAATGATGATTTGATGGATGCACCCTTTTACTTTTAAAACTTTTGGTATGACTATCATAACTATTACTACTGATGTTATTTACTTAAAACTTGAACTCACTCAACTCAAGCTGACTTTTTGTGCATGTTAGTGTGAGTTTCAAGTTAGGATGAGGATGCCTTATCGCTTGGACGTGCACGAAGCTACTTGGACGGTAAAGGGCATACGTGGATTGAAGTTTTATTATTAAACATTTATTTTTAAAAGTGTTTATTTAAAGATAATTATGTTGATTTTGGGCAAAGTTCCCGGGTTTTGGGAACTCATTTACTTATTTACGTTTTCCGCCGAATTATACTCTGTGATGCTTATTTTAATGAAAAGAATTGTTTTTAAGTTTAATTATTTTTACAAGTGTTTTGAATGAATACCAACTGTGGGGTTCCCGGGGTTCGGGGCCTTATAAAATAGTTCTCTTTATTATCTATATTCTATATCTATATCTATATCTATATTACCTGTAAAGCATATTAGATGTCTAATTTGGTAATTTCACAATATGAATAGGAGACACCGTTATATTTATTAGGGTTACCGGCCGACGACGTTTCAATAAATGCTCCGGCAATATTAACTCATGCTTCATCATTTCGTTGGGCGACCTTTCATTACACTCTGGGGAATTCATTGCTCCATTGAATTGATTTTGGTTTTGAAATTCATCCATTGAATGCATCTTCTCCTTATTAGTCCTTATGTACATACATCATTGAAGAAACCAATCGATTGCTTTATCCAATCATTCGACACCAATAATGCTATCCCATCGACTTGTGTAAGTGTGAAAGTAATTCTTCTTTGTTAGTTTTCCGATCTGATTGTTATTTAAAAACAATTGTTTTAGTTTCGGGTTCTAAGACCATTCAACACCTTGTTTTTCAACAGTTCCTCCGCTGTCTCATAACCGATACAAGGTAATTTAGTTTCATCCACTCTTTTTTCTGCAATTATTCTGATACATTAGGCTTTTCTAGATGGTTCAAATGAGGCAGACATGAGATTGTTTATTAGAGATGAAAGCATTCAGAGTTTCTGTAACAATTTGGTTAGTCCACTCTTAAAACTGAAGTGTGTGTAGCCATTATTGGTTATTTAATTTGCTGATCATCAACAAGTCCATTACCGAATCCAACCCAAACTGATGTGGCAGGAGGGCACTAATGGACTACACTTGGTCTAGCTATTTTAACCATTATGCCATTATTAATTATTTCATTATTGCCATATATAAATGAGATTGATTTTGCAGGAAAAGCAAGGCTGTAGATACAGAATCACTTGTGTTGTTGCAGGGAAGTTGGTATGGTCAATTTGGATTGACCTTCATATTATAGGAAATGCAATGTAAGTTACAAAATCAAGATTTGATAGTGCATTCAATGAAGTGTTTGTGAACCATTCGGCAGAAAATCGTTTATATTTGTTTATTTGTATGCGAACGAACCCAAACAACATCATTTATTCATTTTATTACACGAGCGAACATAAAAATGTATTTCATGTGTTCATTTATGTTCATTCGTTTATGCTTGATATTATATTTATTAACTTGTTTTGGATAACAATTTAGTTTAGTTTTATTTAATTACAATATGACTCATTACAAACAACATTTGACTTCTTTAATCATTTTCATCTTCTGACTACTAGCATATTAATATCGTTTTGCATTAGGTACTTATTTTTTAAAGTACATCATATTGACTTGGCGATTGATGAATATAATGAGCAATCAGATATAGAACTTTGAATCAAGGTATAATAGTTTATGTATAATTTTTGTTTTTTTTTGTCTTCGACCTCTTTATGGTTTTTGGTAATTTGGAGCTGCATTTTCGTATATACATATCATCATACTGGTAAAGTGACTTTCGGTCATATGAGATCATGTGATTTTGTATAATGATTGTTATTCGCTTACTACAGGACTGCAATATGAGATCATGTGATTTTGATACGAAACAAATTTGGCTCCTACAACTACTTTACAAGTACAGCTTTTCTATGCTGCTACTGCTATTATTTACCGTGTTTTGAGAAAAATATTGTTGATGGTAAATATATAGTTTTAAGGTTCAAACTGCGTGTTTACGATGGTGCTTTGGAGATAACTAAAACATTCATTTCTTGAGTTTATTTTGATGGTGAATAATATTGTTTTGTAATCATAACTAACACATAGTTTAATTATAATTTATTGAAAACTAGCAAAGATTTTGATCAATTTTTGTTCTTTCGTTTATAGAACTTGGCAAAAAGGATTATTTTTCTTAAACTTCAAAGACGAAGCTGCTGTGAGAAGTGTCATGCATGAAGGCGTGGTTAAAAGTTATACTGCGGGTGTGTTGAGTTTTAACGATGATTATAAGTTGTTTTCGAGTTGTAAAGGGAGAAGTAACGGGTATGGTATCGGTGTTTGGGACCAACCCATGGGTCAGCAAGTTGATTTCTTTTACGAGCCGCCTGGATGGTCGCTTGGAGACGCGGATAAGCTGCAATGGTTAAATGGTTTGAATTGTTTGTTGGTAGCCACATTGTTTCCTAGACAGGACAATTGTTACATTAGTTTTCTTGAGTTTAGGTCAAAGTCAATGGTTATGTCTTGGTCTGACTCGTGGTCTCCGACCAACAGTGATGGCCGGCGGGGCTGGGATGCTATAGCCATGGAAGAAAAAAACCCGATATGCGTGGTCAATGAGTTTGAGGATTTAGGGTTTATGGACTTAAGGCGTGAGTCGGGTTCGGTTAGATGGAGCTCAAGAAGCCAGCTAATGAAAAGGAAAATGCCCGATGACCCTTGTTACCCGAAACTAACATTGCACGAGGGTCAGTTGTTTTCGTCTATGAACGATTGTATTTCCGTGTTTTGTGGGTCTAATTGGGTCCTAACCTCAAGGCTTAGACGGAGTTTTGGTGGCTCGATTTGTGATTTCTCGATCGGAGGCGATCGGCTTTTTTGCTTTGCATAGTGAAGAAAATGTGTTTGATGTTTGGGAAACTCCCCCTCCAAGTATTGTGTGAATTTGTTGTTCGGGTGTTTATATTTCTTTTTTTTTTTTAATGTATTAAGTTATAGTTATTAGTTGGTAATCATAGAGAATTATATATGATTCATCTTTTTGTTTACTCATACATATCTAAGTTACCTAGAACAATAGCAGTTTAAATATGATGAAGTTTAAATATGATGATTGATGAGTCGTATTTTTATTTTATTTTTTTTCTGGGTGATATTTGCTTCTTTTTATCCAATCTTCTTTTTGACCACCCACTTTTGCAAGGGGATTCTTGGTCGTGTAGTTGTTAATCGACTCCAGAACTTGCATTGGTGACTCCGTTATAAATATATATCATATGGCTTCTGATACCTTCACTTTGATATGTAGACGTATGAGGATTCGAAAACAACTTATAACCATCATGTTCCTTTTTTCTTTGATGATTCTATTTTGAGCTCTGCTGCTTATAAAATGCACCATGAGTATAAGTGTGTACCAACATGTGACAGGAATATGATTTCTTTTAGTGCAAGAATATTAATTCAATTTCATTGTTATTATAATTGTTAGATGGTATTCGATACCCGGATGGTCTAAAAGATGTGATCGTCTTATGGTTTTTATCAATTTTGTTATAAGGGCATTTACATATTTTCCTTTATGAGAAAAGAAAATATGTAATTGAATTTTTGGTTAGAGAGAGAGAGAGGGGGGGGGGGGGGGGCTACATGTAATTGATCAACTTAAGCCGCTCAATGCTGGCAATCTAAAGCTGACCCTGCAAAGAGTTTTTAAGTTTTGTATTGGAAAACGCCTTTAATGGCTTTCTGGGAAGGATGCTTACAACAAAAGAAACAACTATAAGGCTACCAACAGAAGTGAGCTTTATACTTTTATCTCTTATAATATGTATGTAAAATATACCAAACATAAATTTTGCTATATAAAATGGTGGTACCGTAACAAACCGAATCACCACCTAATCAAACTCACGTTGGGGTGTAATTGCTATCGAAAAGAAGCTCCCGGTCAATTTTAGTTGAAGCATCGGTGACGTACAAAATTGTAACCTACTATGTTTGAAACTTTAGGTGTTAATATTGGCATTCTAATATGCAACCAAATATCATTTTAATCACTTCAAGTAAAACGCATTACGTATTTCTCTTTATTAATATTAGCAAACAAGCAACTAAAAAGATTTACCATTCATATTATTTTTGTTTGTTGTAATAGGATTTGATGTTTACTTAGAAGTTTCCTTGTATTGTTTTTATTTATGTCTCTAAACCAAACAGATTAACATCATCACTTAAGACATTCATTATATGAAGAAAAAACTCTGTTTGCGATGCACAAGTAACATTCGCACCATAATGAACTGAACACTACAAACCAAATTTCCGTTGTTACCCCGCCGCAACGCGTTAAAACTCCGCCTAGTTAAATTATAAAACATATAGGAAAGCTACCACCTACCCTGTTCTCTCTCCTAAGACACGAATATTTATTACCCTTCACGTCCGCCGGCCAACCACTACCCTCGCCGGAGACGCTACCTCTCTCTTTCACCATTAATTGTAAAACGCTTGAGCATTGAATATCCTCCATTCAATTCGTCGACCTTAAGAATCCCCCATCCACGCCTCCCCTCTTCAATATCAATCCATTCCAATCGCAGCTAATTTCATCGCTAGATAAATTTCCATAGATTGAACTTCATCTTCGTCTTATGAATTTGGTCTTTAATTTGTTTCTTTCGACTTTGATTCCGATTTTGATTTTCTGCTTAATATCTATTTGATTCATGATTCCAGCTTTCAACGTTTTTTGGGCTTCAGTTACTGGTTCTCATTCACGATTCAAGATGAGGTACTAATTATATATTTGCTTATGCTTACTTTATGTTTGATTCATATTCATTTTATGGCTGATTACTTTAAGCTTGAGCCAAATTAGAAAAGGTTAAAGTCATGTTTACTCGATTGTGTTTATATGTCTAGATTTTTTTGTGGATTTTGTCAGATTTCATTCAATAAATTATGTGGGTTGATGTTTTCTTTGAGTGTATAAATTAGTGCTTGTTGTGTTGATTCATAAATGCATTTATTTTGAAAATTATAGATAAAACTAAAAAGATAAGTCGAGTCCCAAAGTTATTTTTTTCCTTTTTTCTGAATTTTAAGGGCCTAATTTGTGTTCTATATGTTCATATGGGAGTTGACAAACATAAATGAACGAACGAGACATGTGTCCATGTTTGTTCGTTTAACTAACCGAACATATTTTTTTCATGTCCATTCAACATAAACGAACTTCCCGCCAAACGATTCACGAACTATTCACTGAATGTTCAGTTCGTTCACAGCCCTACAAATAATCATTTGTGTTCATAAATTGAACTCATATGTTACATATTTTATTTGCTAGACAACTAACTACTGGAAGCTTATGAAAAATGCAGCATTGGGACAAAATGACGGGTAGCTAAAAGAGCAAAGACATAGAGTTTCAGTATACACACAATTTCATCACATGTTATATTTGTTGGATAATTATTGCAATAACAAGGTACGAACGGCTAACAAGTTTGACTTTTGTTGTTGACTTTTGTGTGAATATGCGATCGCTCTTGGTATAAATAAAACATGGTTATTATTTATGTAGGTGACTGGAACTTACACGCTGGTAAGATGGTTTACAAGCTATGGCCGTGCTAATCGGGTCTGACAGAAAAACAACTTAACAAGGTTAGAAGTTTGTTAGATTGGTAACATGGCAAAATAGGTTTAGGTTCAAATGGGTTGTGTTTAGTATGTACCGGGCCAGGTCAGATCAAGTTTGTAAGAATTGGAGGTTCGTTTGAAACGTGCCAGATTTTGCATTTTGCTTTCATCTGTAGAGGCATTCAAAAGCCATGTGGTTGTTTTATTTTGTGTTTCTTGAGTTTGACTAAGTGGTACAGTGGTCATTGTATTTTGTAGTTGGTGTGTTTGACTTTAAAAGCCAAAGTAGTACAATGGTCGTTTTATTTTGTTGTTAGTGTACTTGACTTTAAATGTCAAAGTAGTACGTTGGCTGCATTACGTAATTATATGAAGTCATTAGGTCAGTTTCTGCTGTCCAAAGATCTAGCGTGTACCCATGTACCCATAGACATCCTCTCAAATCACATCGACATTAGTGATCGAGTTCAGAGGTTAGTACACTTTTATTTTTTACTTTCATTTACATCATGTGTGGCTCTAACACTTTATGATACTCAAACTCCATAATAAAAAAATGATGGCAGAATGTCTAATTACTGCTGCACTTTTAGGATACCCAAACTTCACAATAAAAATATGGAAACTTTTTACTTTCATTTACATCATGTGTGGCTCTAACACTTTATGATACTCAAACTCCACAATAAAAAAATGATGACAGAATGTCTAATTACTGCTGCACTTTTAGGATACCCAAACTTCACAATAAAAATATGGAAACGATGATTCTTTCTAAGAGGCCTGTGACTCCTTAGCAATGTGGAAGTTGCAGTATTGCTTAAAAAACCGACTTTTTTGTAGTATTTTTGCTAAACTAACTCTCTCTTTTTAGTTTTTTATTTCATAAAAAACTGACTGATTCGCTCAAGATCCTTCATAAAGTTTTATATTTTATTATCCTATGTTTCTTCTTTAATCCAAAAATATGCAGGTATATATAGGATTAATGGTTGGATCTCATATAAGAAATGAGTTGATTAGAATAAGACATGATTTTGATGGAGTGGTATGCCAAAAATCATTTAAAACTAAGTTCATAATGCTCAAAATCTAGATGGTTATTAACAAAAGTGAAATAACATACCCGGTGGGTTATTTGTGTGCTGAAGTGAGCTATTAACACTAGGGTTCTTTTATTTAATCCAAGACTATTAATTTTGTTCATATTTAAGTGTTTTTGTTTAGTTATAAGTGTGACAACTTGGTTATAGTTTTGACTTGGCTTTGATGTTGAGATTTTACATTTTGAGTTTTTTTTATTTTTTTTTATTTTTTTTAGTTTTTAATTTTTTCATCTCCATTCTTCACTTACCAAATGAATAAATGAGTCATAATTGGATCTTGTGTTACTGTTGATGCTTGCTGCATATAAAATGTGAGTGTGTTTTTTATTACACAATGGTATTGTGGTAAGTTTTAGGCGTTAAAAAATGATTATTTATTCCATTATTATGAATTAAATCATATTATTTCAAGTCTAAAAAGCTTTTGTTTGTTGGATTTTGAGTTTGCAGCCTAAGCTGTTGAAGAATACAAATGGGCAAATATGTCAAAACATGCGGTGACACACCTGGTTAGATGGTCTCCCTGTGGTGACATAATTGTTGCTTGTAATGACTATGTTTTTCCAGTTTGTAGACCATGCTATGAGTATGAAAGAAGAGATGGAAATCAAGCCCGCCATCAATGCAAGACTTGATATAAAAGACGCAAAGGTTAGCTTATGTTCATCAAGGTTGTTATGGCTCACAGTTAAGCGCATTTTGTCATTCAAGATGCTTTTTGTGTGTGTGTGTGTGTCCAGAATAGGTATAAATGAAGCCACATAAATACTTTGGTGGCCTATAAAGTATAGTTTCGTTGCATGGGTTAACTTAATGAAAGATGTTGAGTATTTGGGGTGCCTCCACAATCCACATACGTTATGCTAAATGATATTATTAATAATTGATGGGTGATATATGAGTCTTTATTTCGCTTAGATAACTTAATTAGGATGAATTTGTTTAATTCTTTTTGAAACTGAATGTGTTAGGCAGCCCGTGAGTTAGTGGTGATGATGACAACTTTGAAAACGACCTTGATTATGTTCAAGAAATTGGGAAGACAAAGCACCAATGGTAAGGAGAAGATTCTGAAATTTTGTAATCTTCTTGAAGGCATGATTCTCGACGAGTAATTCCTCACCTCACCAATGGGCAACAAGTAATCCTTCATAACATGATAAAATACATTTTTTTTCAACTTTTTTATTCGCTTTGTATCTTCTTAGATCATGTCAGAATTTATTTGTGTAACAATTCATGCTCCTTTTTAGAATTGCGCAAAGGGGACTTTACAATGAACAACAACACATTCTTACTTTCATTTTTCAACTTTCAAATACCGTTATAAAGATTTTTCAATCTTGAAAATGATGGATTTTTTGGGGCAACATTTGACTTTTCATGCATTTCTTTTACAGCGATCTTTACAATATTGAAGAAATGTATTAGTTTGACTAACTAGGTAGTTTGACAAACCAAGTAATGTATTAGTTTGTAACTAGCTAATTTTCTTTTTTCCTTAATAGGTGTAGGGTTTAGGATGAATTGATGCTAATATTCTTTTTTCTTAATAGGTATAGGGTTTAGGATGAATTAATGCTAATCTTTTTATTTTCTTTTAAAATACAAATACAAATTATTCTTATTAATCTATGTATTTTAGGAAACATGCAATTACTAATTTATTAATATTTATTATGTAAGGGTTATGTTATAATAGAAAGTATACTTTTTGTATGAAGGATAAGAAGTAATCTTTTCATATGGAGGGTTAAGATTAGTTTAGGGGGAAATTAAGTGTAAACACAAGGTAAATGGCATAAAAGGAATAACACATTTGTTGACTTTCTCTCTCCACATGCAAAGCACGTGCCAAATTCCTCCATCATTTTAAAACGTCCATAACTTTTTTTTACGACGTTTTTATTGAAAAACAAATTCACCATAATAACGAGTGTCTTTTTATCTTTTATATGAGTACCATATTGTAATATGAAAATTAAAAAAAAATTAGTGGATTTTTTACAAATTGTGTTTTACCGAATTGTGTTTTACAAAATTGTGTTATACAATAGTATTTTTCATTGTGTTTTTTCCATTATGTTATTTATATTGTGTCATACAATTGTGTTTTTTATTGTGTTTTTTTTCATAGTGTATTTTTTTATTGTGTTTTTTCGAACTTTTCCTGCGAGTTGGTGGCGGTGGGTGACGGTTGTGGTGGCGGCGGGCGGTGGAGTGGTGGTGGTTATAAGAGATGAGTGAAGATGTAATTGGGTTTTTGAAATTAATTTAAGTGGGTTTTGAGATTAAAGTAAGTGGGTTTTGATATTAGAGTATTAGACTAAAATACTCTCCTTCCTAGCCTTCTTAGGAAAATTAAACTTCTTATTTGAACCTAACCCTATTATGTAATACCTTATAATTAATAAATTATCATGTTAATTATGTAATTCATATACGTATATTTGACGTATTCTATATTTTTTACATGTGTATTATACGAGACACTAACCTAGTATATGAATATGATTCACTTGAAGTATATTAACTAGGGGTATTTACATATTCCCCCCTTCTAAAAGTCACTGATTACATATTTACCCAATCTAAAAAAGTTAATTACATATATCCCTTTCCTAAAACATGTATTTAACATATTGGTCTATTTCTTTGAAATTACCTTATTAAATGACTAAACTACCCTCACTAACAAATAAAAGATTTAGTTTTGATATCACCGACTAATTTTCACTTTTTCTTTAATGTATGCTTTAGTTTTTTAAATATCTTAATATTCTTTATTATTAATAATAATTTAATCAAAAATTGAAATAACTTCAAGTCTTCAACATCATGATAAAGATTTTGTTCTTTGTAAAATAAAATCAACACAACAGTTTCTTAACCTTTTTACTTATTACAAAAAAAAAAAAGAGAGAGAACTATTTGAAAGTTGCAGTCCAAGCCACCACTGCAAGCGATTACCGCCGAGATCATTGCTATATTAGAACTCCTTGCCCAAAAACCACCGTAGGATTGGGCATAGCCAAAGATGGTGGAATTCGTCGCCGGTGGCTGATCCACCGTTCGCCCCGCTGTCAGACCCTCATAACCTATTTAAATTTGTACATCGGAGTCATGGGTGTTGCAAATCTGAACATTGGTGGTTTCTGTTGGGTCGGATTTCTTAATAAGGAAGATTGGAATCTTCTCAACCTCCTCAGAAACGGCTAAGTATGGAATACGAGCAAGCCCAGACGATTGAGCATGGTTTTTACTACTTCGAGCAAGGTTCTGAATCTTAAATAGTTGATTCTTCTAAGTGTTGAAGGCTTCGAGCAAGCTACACTTCAACGAGCAAGGGTATTCTTCTATCGAGCATGGATTGCGAATCGAGCAAACAGCTTGATCATAACAAGTTCCAGCCAAGTGTTACGAGCACAGGATGATCGAGCACATGGGGACGAGCATGGATGCAATAAGAGGATGTCACGTGAATCAAAGCAAAGACTTCGAGCACAGTTCAGTTACCGAGCAAGATTTACATCCGAGCATGATAAAGATTGCTGAATAAGAAAAGCTGAAGACATCAAGAAGAATGAGCTTGCTCGATGGACTTATTCGAGCAAAGTTTGAACAAGTCAAGAGGAATGAAGCTTACTTGAAGAGAATATGTATTCTCCGAAAGAGAATATATTCTAAGTAAAGTATGCTCGAGGACACTCCGAGCACACCTTGTATAGGAAGCTTGCTCGAGCAAGGTATATACCTTGCTCGAGGTCTGAAACACTTGTATTAGATTTATCTTTCATTATGTAATGTCTAGGACGTATACATGGAATGTTAGGGTCTATATATAGACATCCTAGGGTACGACTAGAGACGGTTTTTTTAGGGTTTTTGGCACGCATACTGACAATCTTTGCAGATGAATATCAAAAGCCGCCGTCACACAAAACCCTAGACATTCCATTCAC